>NW_022699253.1:560287-637787 GCF_011630105.1 Anneissia japonica | reverse complement strand
AAAAATAAATATTGTAACTTAAGCGTAAATTAATAATGTTGGTGCCTCAGTACAATAATATTAGCATTATGATTAAATTATTTGATGAAAATATTATGAAAATTATGAAATAGGCTTAATTCTTCAATGCTTTAAATACACTGGTTATGAGCCTGGTCAAAAAGTATGAAAATTTTAATTCCACATTATAATAGTTTTGGCATATTCAAATAGTCCTAACTTTGTATTCTTTTGCACATACAGATCCATTGGAGTAAATCAATTAATGAATGCATTAATCTAACCTTCCTATAATTTTCACTAATGTAAACGATATAAAACGACAAATAAAAACAGGAACCATCCATGATCCATCCAAAATATTGTTGAAATAATAATTTATTACGGTATTGCGTAAGGTCAAAGGTTATGAACAAGAGCTTTGTTTACAGATTCAGTGCTACAGCTGAGAGAGAAGTATGAGCACGAGAACTTAAATTTAAATTCTCTCGCGTTTCCTCTTTGATTTTTCTTTTGCATATATTTACAGAAACAAAATGCTAAAGCGATTCATGAATGTTCAAACTGAATCCAGTAATGTATCCCGAAGCAGAAAAGCTGAAGAAATTCGTAAACAAATGGCTAGGCATCGAAGGAACTTAATATCCATTTGTAGGTGTGTACCTTTTTGCTGCGCCTGCATGCTACGGTGGAATTATCGACAAATCTACCGTAGGCCTAGCCGTATGGCTAGCAGGCCTAATCAAATTCCCTGCCTAAAAATAGGCCTTCGCCTTAATATCAAGAGGTGATATTAATATTCAAGCTAGACCGGAATAAACAGGCTTAGGAAGTTAGGTTTACGTGCTTAGAATGAAAGCATCACTATCTATTGGAATGGAGGCCTGGGTTAAAATACTAAAAATCACCATTCGTTGCCAACGACGTTGGCATTAAAGTTTAATTGGAATAGGGATTATAGTTCCCCCTTCCCCCAGACAGAAACCAGCCTACGTTATTCTTATTGTTTGAATTCATCTCGCTTCTTAATTCCCAATGAATGCAAAAAATGGTCAAAAGCTGCGCATCCCTGTTGGCCCAGTAGAAGAGCTATTTTATGGGTCAGAGGTTGAAGTTTCCTTCTTGAGCTGATGCATTCCCTAGCATGTTAAGGGGTATTATTTATTATCAGGAGGGATTCAGTAAACAAAGCGTTCAACGAACCATAAGTTCTGACAGACAATTATGACACCAACGCTTTAAGAAAACATATACAATACACATGATTTCTCAAAAATAACTCTGCTTATTTTTTCAGGTTAACTATACAAAGTTTAAAAGAGAAATCTATGTACAATTCCATTGATGATAACAGTGAAGAATTCCTCAACTTTGCCACTATTCTAGAACACATTCTTAGCCACCGTCTTAAAGGTACAAATTACATTTGCGGTAAATTTTAATAACATTAAATATGTTGTTATATATTTACTATTTAATCATATACATTATGTTATATTGCTTCAATTTACCATTTAAGAGGTATTTATCTGTTGTTTATTGTATAGTGTTTTATTAAGTATTAAAAACATTCTACTGTTTTTAAGGGTTTTCAGAGGTTATCTTCATCAAAAATGTGGTTTATGATAAAAATGAATAATACAATTAACATAAAATAATGAAATAACAATTAACATATTCAATGGACAAATGCTTCCACATTGTGTATTGTTTACAATAACAACTTTTATAATAAAAGTTATAATGTTTCTGGAACTATCAGCAATGAATCAAGGAGTGCTGAAGTTTTGGGATTTATAGTAACCAAAGAAATTACAATTTTGGCAGACAAGTTACAGTTATGTTGCCCATACACCCTTTACAAACCCCGCCAAATTTGATCTGCCACTAATTACTGTAAATTGCCTTTAATTTTGATCATAGGTGAAGCGACTTGGTTTCGTTTTGAAGAACCCCGGGAATTTTGGGATTTCATTTATGTGGCATGTCGCAATGTTCCAAATAATTGTTTACAAAGTCTACACATGATGGAAGACTTCAAAAGCTCACGAGTAAAGGTAAATTGTAGCATGATCATATCAAATCATTATTCATTATTTCCTTTCTTCCTTTTTAAGTTTTAGTTTATTTATTTTGAATTCAACTCTAGTCCAGTTATTTTTAATTACGAGGATTAAAAAAAACCTGGTGCTTGGAAGGCAAGCATACACCAAAAGCTTAATCTCAAGTCCTCTTTGTATTGTAAATTGCACTATAAATGTAATAGGATTTTTATTGCACACATTTTCATTTCAAAACGGCTCTACTGTTGTTTTTGTTCTTTTTGAAGGGACGCGCTTGGATAAGAGCCGTGCTGATGGAGAAACGACTTAGCGAGTACGTCGTTGAAAGTATGCAAGATGAACGACTACTTAAGTAAGTTTTTTTCTTATCCATGAACTACATTTTCGCAATGGGCAACAAGTGGTATGTCAAATAAATTTTTGTGATGGCTACCACTTCATGGAAAGGTCAGGATATTTATTTCTTCAACAGTTGTAAATGGATTAATGGGGTGCTTCACAGAATAAACGGCTATAAACTTTCACAGCTCATGATAACATGACCTATAGTTGGTTGCAGTTTGCGCAACAGTTAGATGTTTGAACCTCTCACTTCGCATTCCGCTTTTGTCCTTGGCTTGTGTCATTTGCCAATATTATGAATTCAGTGACCAGGAATAATTTTAATGTTGTCACCAACTTGGCAAATGGAAAGAACAGTTACATCAAAGAAGAAAAGAAAAGGCCACATAGCGACTCATGCCACTGCACAAACATAGAAGCAAAATAGCAATTTCAGAATAAAAATGTATTTAATTTAATAAATAAAAATAAATATAAATGAAATACACTTAAATGTACACATAACCTACTTTTAATTGAAAAGATTCTGGTTGCAGGATATTTTACGGCGAAGGATCTTTCATGAGAAGTGAAGAATCACAAATATTGAAGGAGTGTCTACAAGATCTAAATCTTGTTGACTTCAGGTAATATAGTCTAGAAAGATTAACATAACAATTTCAAAAAGTATTAATAAGTTTAATAAAATTATCCTCATTTTACCTGCACAAATAAGGTAATCTGCTGACAAGGAGCAAAGTTTATTGCACAAATCATAAAAAGTTACATGGTGTAATGATCAATAGTATGAATAATATTAATATCTGATTGACTACATAAAAAAAAAATAAGGGATTTAGTCATGGTGGTTCTAAAAACATAATTACATTACATTCTATCTTCATTCCTAAAAAGATAAAATAAATATTTTTATTGTGAATATAATTTTATTAAATTCATATTTTTATGTTTTGGATCTGGCTAGTTTTGATAGTAATAGATAAAATATAATGAAAATTGATTTTACCTTGTCATAGCTTTTGCTTGAAAGGGAGCAACAATTTACAGACTGGGGTGGCTAGGATTGTTGACTATACCCCCTACCTCAGCTGCTCTGAGAGGTAAGTTGTAAAAATTAATATACAATGAGCCTCTGAAACTTTATTTTAGTCTTATTTAAAAAAAATTATTCATTGGAAAAAAAATATACATTTCAAAATATACAATACTGTAGATTTGTTATAGATAAAAAGTACATACTTTTTTGTTGTCGGAAGTCCAGATGAAATTCTTTGGTCATTCAAGTATATTCATTATCTTATTGTGTCATTTGGTTTACTGTTTGTTAGACTAACTGGTACCATGCAGCAGAGAGCAATGGATGTTGATATTAGTCTTTTGGCAGTACAGGAAGATGAAGACCAATTCGGTGATCAGTCGTTAGAACAGCAGCTTCAAAATCTCAAGTCTAAATACACATCTGTGTGTGATCAGAAGGTTGTGAAAGAAGATCACAATATAGTTATCGATAGATAATCATACATATTATCACCAGATGATCACACACCGATGATCACCCGTTAATAATATTCTAATACTTCAGAGCATGAAAAACCGAAATGTCCACTGATTAATCTCAGATAAGATAGTATAATACATACTCCAAGTATTGAAATGCATGCCATCGTGTTGGGATTCAGTATTTCGACATTAATGATATTCCTGATGATGACATAATTAATGTCGAAATATTGAATCCCGACACGATGGTGTGCATTTCGATACTTGGAGTATGTATTATACTATCTTATCAGAGCTCTAAATATTGAAAAAGAGTGTCTGAAGAATTTTAAGTCATTAATGATGTTTGCTTGATGGGGAGCTGGCTGATATTAGTTAAAAAGGTGAACTGGATTGATTTTCTAAAGATAATCCGATAAATGTACATCTATTGGTTGTGATTGTATCAGTGTAAAGTTCAGATTTCAAGAGGGGTTACACCATAGTGTGTTTTGTATTCTATTAAAATTTATTGAAAGATGATTGATTTCCATTTGAAACTGAACTATTGATTTATCTGGTTGCCCTTGTAAATTTGTAGATATTTGCTACACAGATGCAATTTATTGTGTCACCATATTTTGATTTAATTTGCTCTTTTCCTTAGAGATATTTGGAAGAGAGGCTACAGGCATCTAATGACCAGTTGAATGATGCATTGATGCAAGTGAAGGTTGCCCAGGAAACAGTAAAAAAGATGGAGGAGAGGTCAAAAGGAGAAAGATTGCAGTTGGAGAATGTGATCATAGAACTGCAGGATCAAATGTAAGAAAGCTTATGAACACAATATATTTCATTGCTAATTGAGACATAAGCATTTAAATGACGCAGAGAGTGCTAAATTTTTTTTTTTCAGAGGATATTTGAAGGATGCCCATCTGGCATCCAGAAAAGAACTTGAGGAACACTTGACAACTGGCCATTGGCATCTACGGAGAGACCACTCTGGGCAAGCAATTGCCATGGATTACGTTACTATGAATACGGGTAGCTCTTCTATAGACACCGGAGCTGATGGGTAAGGGAAACCCTTGAAGACTTACCAGGACCCTAGGAACTAATAGGATTAGCATAGCCAAATTTAGGTCTGTAGCATATAGCCAGCTAGTAGGGAGATATGGAATATATACTGCCAGTGGTAGAATGTGGGGTATATCAGTGATGGCCCCAGAAATCTGATGAGGTCTTGGAGTGAAACCTCTAATGTTGTCAAGGATATATCTTATGGATTATAGGATTGGAAAAATTGGGCGAGGAAACCTCTTTCCGAGAGGCTGCAAGAATACAGGGTAAGGAATTTTTAAAATGTACAAATACCTGTCTCTTATACACATCTAGATGTGTATAAGAGACAGCTTGTGTCCTTGGGCAAGACACTTTATCTACGGTTGCCTCTCTCCACCGAGGAGTACAAGTGGGTACCTGGTAGGTTCAAACACAGCCTGTGCTGAATACAGCTTCAACATTATGGAATTCCCCCATGGGGCCATATGTGCTTGATCCAGTGATCCAGGGGTGATAATGTTCAAGCGCCTCAAGGTTGTGTCAACGTTAGGTGCTATATAAATCCAGAATTATTATAATTATTATTATTACTTTCCGGGCGATTCTTGCTTGCTCGCCGGAGTGCGAGAAGCCTTTCCGATTTCCGAGAGACCTTTAATAATTTTTTATATCAAATTTTAAAATCTTTTAATTAGTCATTTTATCTTTGGTAATATTTTAACATAAATTATTTTAAATTTAAATTTGTATTTTATCATTGTATTTGTGCTAGTTTGATTAAGTACAGTATTGGAGAGCCACTCTGATAGTTTTTTACACTCTTGGCCATCCCCAGGGGACTGTTTATTTTTCGGCTAGAGCTTTCGTTTTGTCTTCCTTTGTTTCTCTTTGTGAAATTTATTTACCTGGAAATTGAATAAAATAAAAAATCCTGAAGTAACCAATTCAATTATTTAAATAATATTGTTGATGGTTACAGAGTAAGCTTACAGAGTCTTGAGCCGCCAACCAGCCCAAGCCAAATAAGTCCAACGTCATCAAATTCACTTACATTGCTGTTAGGTAAGAGGGTAGATGAGAGGCCTATGAGAGAAACAAAGGAGGAGACGCCTTCATTGGTTCCCCTTGCTGGCTCCTTCACGTCACAGGTGAGAATTTCTCTATTATTATGGTTTTGGAAAGGCAGGAATGGTTGGTTTTCCCAGCCTCGAGGTCAGGGTTTCAATCCCCTAGCGCTGTGTGATTCGCTTCTTTCCTAGAGCAAGGTACTTTGCATTTGCATCTCACTTCCCAAGAGTATAGTAGGGGATATTTCGCGCCGATAAATACACGAACGGTACTAATTGTGGCAGCAACATAAGCCGAGTACATAGACACAATGACATGTATGTGAACAGAAAGATGCTATATAAGTAAAAGATAAAGTAGATAAAAATATTTTGTTGTCATCATCTCCGACAACGAAGTTGTTGTCTGCGTTGCGACTGCTGTACTTGTCCACACATGCACACCTGGTGTTTTCAAGATGGTGTCGCACTGAAAGACTAACCAGTCCCAAAATTTAAGCTGATAATAAAATTGTTATGTTGTATGTTATGTATGTTGTTATCTGAAATTAAAACATATCTATTAACTACAAGATAACCAGATGAATTTCTTCTATGATAATAAAATGTTTACTGAATTAAGCTATATTAATGTTTTCAGTTCAGTGTCAAGTCCAACGATAATGTTTTTACTAGTAGTACGTCTTCATCGGCCAACCTTCAAGATGGACATGCATCGCAGGTATGCACCATGTAAATTCAAAGCTGTTAAAATAGCACCTGCATTTTTTGTTTGAAGGAATTATGTTTCCTGCTTAAATTGTTTAATTCCTACACGTTGCCTGTCTGTTGCCTTTCATTATAGAATATATAGCACAGGTGGGCAAAGTGTGGCTTGTAGGCCACATGCACCTAATAACAGCAATGTTTTGGCTATAAAACCCCGTTGTTTCATGGCCCGTCACCAATCATCTGTAAAAAAAATCAGGACATGAAGTTTTTGCAAGCAAATTGGCAACGTCAAATTTTCACCTACTGTAGCACCAAAATTTACATGCTGCCCGCAAGGTCAATAAATTGACTTCGACTGTATAGAACTCTTATTATTTACAATTTGAAAATTCATCTTTCACATAGATGTGTACCTGTACCTGAACTTTCATTTTGAAGTGTTGTACCACAGCTTCTTTACAGATTTTTGTGATTGCATTATGTGGCCTAAGTAAAATGATTGTATAAAGGGAAAAATTATTTTAAAAATTTGATTTTCTTGCAGACATTACCAAAGTTATCAGAGAGTGGTAGCATCAGCTCAGCTGTGTCTTTAGCTGATAGTCTACTAAGCACCGTGTCAGCCCCACCTTGAACATTGCAAAAACCAAAGTAAACAAAATCAGAAGCAGAATTTTAGTGCCGGATATATTGCAGTTACAGAAAGACCTGTAATGCACCTACTTTATATATTGGAATACTGTACAGTACATTTATGCATTAATAATACAATGATGATATAGACTGTTACCACCAACTTGGCATCATAGGTTGGGTGTTAGAGCAGCCAAACACTGATTGGCAGGTTTTAGCATAAAATCTTGACAAAGAAAAATAAAATAAACTGAAATTATTTTGATTTTAGCAATTTACAGATAGATTTATATATTTCTTTGAATTAATTATACCAGTATTTATTTCTTTTTAAAAATTTCCTAATGTGCAAATGCAATCATGGTTTCAATGCAACTACTGTATTATAATTCTAACTAACAAATGTAAGTGTTGACAATAAGGAAGGGAGAAGTAATACAGTGTCCATTTCCTGGGGCAAGTGATCCTGGGATAATCTGTGGACAATTACCCAGTAATTTTATGAGTTGCTATTGGTAGTTAAATGCCCGGGGATGTTCCCTTAAGTATAATTTTTGTGGGATAGTTGACAACTCTACCATTAGTGTCTTCAGCATTTTCCATATTTAAATAAATATATATATTGATTAGATTTCAAATTAGTCATAAGGAATATAAATTACTGTATATTTATGTTATTAAATCCTGATTAAAGTACAAAATAATTTCAATCAGAAATTAAGCTCAGAAATTTCTGTATGTGACTTTGCTATTGATTTTGGCACCAATGGCGTTCCATATTACCTATTTGCTTGGCGTTTCATAGTATACTTTTTCTTGGATTAATTCGCATCAAAAAAGTTTTTGACATAAACTGACGCTGGTGGAGCTTTTCCAAAATGTGCTAATACTACGAAAAATCAATAAATTAGAGACTATTGGCAAGTCTACGATAAATGTAACATCAAATATGTATACACATTAGGTAGAACGCGGTAGAAAGAAAGTGAGCCTATGACCATTTCGGACATTTTTTTTAAATATAGTGCAATAGCAAACTAATTCAGGTGTCTCTACTCAAGAGGGTTTCAAAATAGCTAATCAAATGGTTCGCTGCATAAGTTTCAAACTATGGGCCAGAGCCTACTATAGGCTCAATCATGACAATAAGTCACTTTACAACTTTTATAACGATGCAAGCTGAGGTATCTATGCATGGCCGGCCGAGAATGGACAGCATGAGGTTCAAGGTCTGGAAATCAAACAGATCACGCTGCGCCAATCTGCCTACCCTAATGTTGGGTTATTTTCTTCCTCATTGACTCTGGCTGCTATCATAAAACGATGTACACATTAGTAGAGCACTGTAGGTGCATTTGTGTGAATTTAATTAAATTTTATCCTTTTCTTCATCCTATCTTCGCCAAATAGTGCATACATTCTCTCTATGCCGAAATCTATCATTTCATCAGTTGTTTATAGTCATGTAAATTTATTAAATTTCAGTAACAAAAGATATCAAAACCCCTTTGAGAAATACATAACACATAATATTGAGTAAAAAACCAGACAGACCACTACTTTATTATTCATTCTATCACATTGAAAAAGACACATAAAATGGAAAGTTGCAATCAATGTAACATTATGATGATAGTATGTGTAGTAGATTGTAATAGATCAAACCTATTGAATCACAACCAGCAGATTTTTTCTTAAATTTCAATATTCTTTTCCACACATCATTTTAGTTGGCAGTTTTTTCTTTATCTTCTTTCTCAGTTCCTTCATCTTTAACTGATTGATCATCTTCCATTTTTTCGTCTTTTGAATGCTCATCCTCTGAAAGGGAGTCGCAGTCAGTGCAGAACCATTCATAACCTCGTTGTTTAGGACTCTTCTTCAGAGGTGGAGTTAAACAGCCAAAATGATAACAACTCTTGCATTTATCACACCTGTGTATATCAAAATTATTCCATTATTTGTAAAGCATTGCAATCGTCTTTATCAAGACTACTGATGAAAAATACAGAAGATGCCAGAAAACAATAACAAAACAGATTTTTATTCTAATATTAAAATTATTAAGTGCCCAGTATGATTTATATAAAAAACAGCCATTCTGGGCTTAGCTAGCTAGCTTAGCCAACCTTCATGTTACATTCTGTTATTATTCAATGATCAGATAAAAGAGCAACACCAATAATAATACCAATACTAATAACAATACAATAAACAATATGTAAAAACTCACCTGACAAGGTTTGTGAAATTTCCTTCTTGGCTGCAATTAGCACAATTGTTTTTTATATCACTCAATCGTGGCCTCTTAGATGATGACCCTTTACCATCCTATAAATGCATATTTTTAAGTTGTATGTCAATTTTAGGCAGTTAAAAATAAAATAATATTGATAAATATTTAAAGCAAATACATCATAGCTGTAAAATATACACACAGTTGACAAGGTCACGAATATTATATTTCTTATGTAGTAGAAACAATAAAATATCAGCCAACCTTGAGAAGTAACACCCTAAATTCTTAGAAAAAAAATTGTGTATGTAGTTGTGTGTCTGGATTGTGGAGGGGCGGAGGCGGAGGTAGAGGGGGTGGAGGAGCTGACCTTAGTAACAAAATTCCAGGGAGCTTACCTGAAAGGTCAATTTTCAGAAGGTTTATTGACGACCTTGAAGGGATAAGCTGGGATAAATTCAGGCAATTAATCCAATAAAAGGATTACACTTACCACGTCTTCTTTTGTGTCATCTGTCTTCAAAGCTGCTGGCTTCCTTACTTTCTTCCTTTTCTTTAACTTTCCTTTGCTACCCTAAATGACACAAAGGAATAAAAATATATTTTTAAAAACATAAATGGTTATTGTTATCAGTTTTTTTTTTTAAAGTTTTTTTTTTAGCTTTTAATTTTAACTCATTAAATATTGTAATAACGTGATGTACATCATGCTAAATTATTATAATGAAAAATTTGATAGACAAAAACAATTACACATTTCATACCTTTTTGGATGGCATAACCTGAGAGATAAATTTTACTGGTTCCTTGATTACTCTTCGTTTCCTTCGTTTAATTTCATCCCCCTCTTCGTCTATGTCCTGAGGAGATGTTTCACTATCGCTTGTGACGCACTCTGAGCACTGCCTACAAATGGACAAAAGTTTGGGTTTTGAATCCAGGATTGAGAGTTTGTTTCTGAGGGTGGTCAAGTGCTTGAGTCTTTGGGGAAGCCACTTTACAGTATCTACATTTCCCTCCCTCCACTCAAGAGTGGGAGAAAAATGGTCATGCAACAACCAGAGATACAAGTTAACTCCTTAAACAAAAGTTTACTTAGTTTAGAAAAAAATTATATTTCAATAATAATAATAATATCTCGAATTTATATGGCGCCAATTCCAAATAAGATCAAAGGCGCAACGCATGTGAAAAGCCACCGGAAAACAAATAGGTCTTAAGCTGTGACTTAAAGTTGCAAATAGAGTTGGAAGAAGTTATACAATTTGGAAGTTGGTTCTAGAAATAGGCAGAAGCAAAAGTAAAAGAACATTGACCGTAAGTTTTGGTACGGCATTTGGAAACAATATTATGTTAATATTCATGTAAACTCACCAAGCACTGAAAGCTGTCTTTTTGGGCATCCTTGTAAGCGGTGGATCTAAGCAGGAGAGGTGATAGTGGTTCTTGCATGTGTCGCACTGGGCCAGTTGGTGTTGTGAGTGAGTTTTCTTGCATATCCCACAGCTTAGAATAAAACAGATTGATATAATTTATATACATAATCTAATTATGCAAAAATTATTTTGGATTTAAGGAAATGTTAAAAAGAAAATAAACAAATGCTTATTTAAATGACTGATAGAATAAAGAAGCTCATTAGACCTATCAAGCCACAAGGCAAAGCTTTCTAGCCCCTAGAAGGCAGAATATTGCTCATTAACTGTCACAGTTTCATATACAGACAACAGTAGATACTATAAACAGAAAATAAAAATTTAAAACAGTCAGATATACTTACAAGTTAATAATAGTTGAAATTTTTGAAGGATCTTTCTTGGTGGGTGACTTTTTTGGTTTGTGGGGTAAAAGGACTGGTGGGAGGGGTAACGGCTTCCCGCCAAGCTTGGACAATAAGTTGAAGATGGCTTCACCAGCGGCAATCATCTGGCTGTTGATTATGCGTAACTTTTCAGCTTCCGCTGTCAACTTTAATTTAATTAAAAACAAATTTACATATTAAATCAACAATTACTCTTTTTTTGTAAAAATAATAATGCAGCCATACTTGTTGAAAGTGTCAAAAGGGCCTCTAACCACTTCAAATTATTACTCCAATCATGTGATAAAACAATTGTGGAACACATACACCGTTCCAAATAAAAATAAATGACAGTAACTCAGAAAAGAGATTGAGACATTTTAAGATTCAACATTTCTATCTATTTAATCATTATCAAATATATTTGAAATTGATCAAATAGATCAAAACGTTGAATCTCAAAATGTTTCCGTCTCTTTTTAAAGTTACTCTGTTTTTGTTTTATTTAAAACTAATTAGTGGATCCTCGGGCTTTTATACTCAGTTTGGGGAGAATTCCAAGGTGCCCGAACTAGTTATCAGTGCACTGGTATGTAAACACATCAGATACCTACACGTTGAGAAAGGGCACAGGTGCGCCCACTTATACTACCCCAAGTACCACTTACACTGGAAAGAGGCATCCAAGAAAAAGTGTCTTGCCTAATGACAAATATAAGTAATCAGCTTCAGTAAGACCTATAACCACAGTTGCCATTTCTTTATCCCGTTAATAATAATCAAAAAGATTTTCGCTATCACCAATATCCCACACAAATTTACAGTTACCAGTTCTTCCTTTTGTTTTTCTTTTGCTTTTAAAATCATTTGTTTATTAGTTTAAGGATACAGTCTTGTGGAAGACCAATCTTTGTAAAAAGACTGAAATGAGTTTCCGTGAATAAATAAAACTGTTATTATTAGTATATTGTAAATGGCTCTTCAATATATAGACTAAAAGTTTTAAAACTTACATGACAGTTTAGGTCGCTGAGAGTTACCATTATCAAATGACTGGAATGTACATATTTCAAAACTTTCAGTCTATATATTGAAAGTCTTACCTCATCATAGCTGAGCCTCAGTATTTGGTTCTCACCACGCATCTCATCATTGGAGTTTATAAGGTCATCAAGGTGAGTCTTCATCTGGGTCATTCGAGAATCCCGATCTGAATAAGAAAAAAGAATTAGAGTGGAGAAATAATCTGCAATTGGGGACAAACTGACCAATCAGCACAACAGTTTAGAGTTCCAATTTAAAAACTTACATTATGACAAACAAAATTTTAATTATTAATAATTATTCATTTTAATTAAATATTTATTTTAAAGGTTTTAGGAAACATGAGTGCTTAAATACCTAAATAATAACTGATGAAATCTGTACTAAATGCTGGTAGGACATTCCATTTTCTAGCACTCTCTGTTCTGTCCTTGCTTTTTTGATACTGGGTTTGATCCCCACTGAATCCCAGTAACTCGGCCTTCCTCATCAACCTCCGACAAGCCGAAGCACTGGTTGTTAACATCCTTGGTGTTTTCTGTGGGGGCGTCCATGGGGCTGGCCACTGACGTTTCCGTTCTAGATACTTTTCGCTTGATTTCTTTAATTTCTCGTTTATCCTTTGGATTGTAATTGGATCATTGGGTTTATTCTGGCTGTGAATTTTAAGGTGAGACTGCACGGCTAGCCAGTTCTGCCGTTTCCTCTTCATACTGGCATTATCTGCATGTAGCTTGCAGTACGTATAGAATGGGTCTGCAATGTCCTGTCCAAAATAACATATACTGTATTACTCAATCACAAGTATGCTTATAGGGCTGTTATACTCTTATTTTATAGGTCTTCTATCATAAAAAAAAAGGATTTCAGAAAACAGAATAAAAAAAATTATTATAAAATGTATTGCTTTCTGTACACAAGGGCTGCACAAATCCACAAAAGCAAACAACAAAACTGAAAGGCACTGGATCCTATTATAAATATATAAATTCAAATGTCGTCTTAATATCTCATTATTGGGTGTATTAATAATTATTCAGAAAAAACCCAAATATTGGTAATTTTATTTCCATATTAGTCAATAAGTTACGGTAGCTAGTTTATTAGTCTCCAAAGGAATATAGTTTTTTTAAATACATACCTCTTCCGGTGATGCTTCAGATAACAATCCTGCCCTCTGGGCACTGTGGAGTAAACAAATATTTAACAATAAAATACAGATCCAATTTTTAATTTGATATATATTTATATACAGTTATAATTGTTGATTGATAAATGCAATGTTTGCTTTAGCAGCAAGAAATTAATTCTTGAATCTCTAAAAAATAAAAATCTTCAATATTTTCTTGCATCATTACATTCACAAAAGTGTACATTAAAATATGAGACCATATCATACGAGAGCCCACATAAGGGAGACCACTTACCAAGTAGCGTGGCAATAGTTACGACACATTCCAGCATCACATGGGATACAAACACCAGTGTAGCTAAACCTTTCATCTTCACAGTAACAACATTCCTGACAAAAACGAAATTATAGTAATTTTTGGTGATTTACAGATTTTTTTAGAAACTCCTAAATTGACTAAAGGCCAATTCCAAACAAGGGTCTATGCAACAACATTATAGGAATGGTATATTTAATGCATCTTGTTCTATTTTCAATTTAAAGATAACCTTATACAAAGAAAGCCATTCAAATATTGATTTTATTGTTATAGTGTTCTATTTTAGTTCAACACAGTATACCAAATATAAATTTTTGTAAAGATTTTACTTACTCTAGCACCCCACTTGGAAGGCTGGAGTTCCGACAGAGTAACAGGACTTAATTTGTCTACATCGCCAAATGCAACTCCTCCAATATACAAGGCACACACCAGATGAACCCACCTCAAGAAGAAAGAGAAAATCGAAAAATAAATGAAAATAACCTCTATGGCAATAGCTTACAATGTACAACATACAAACAAGAAGCATAATGAATTGGTCTTGTTAAGGTCTACCCACTTTGCTGCATCTGTTTCTTTGAATATTCCGCCAATGTTGGGGCACAACTCACAGCTCTAAGGAAAGAACAAAGTAAAATTTATTCATACATGATACAAATGCTTATTCAGAAAAATATAACCACATTCATTGTTAATAAAAAATTTACAATTTGTGATAGAAGTCAAATTGCTTGTGAACAACGTTGTAATTGCCCAAAAATTATTACATATTAGGCGTCGTTCACAATTATACTGTTTGTACACTAGTAAAAATGCTGATAATTGTGAACGACCTCTTAATAAAAAAAGTTAATACGGAACATAGACAAAGTAACAAGCTAATTACATTTTAGGTTGATGGGTATCTAAGATGTTTCCTGTAATTTGAATTGTTACATGCTGAGGGTCTCAAATGAAATGAAATAAAAAAAATGAAAATTTAAAAAGAAAAGGTCAGAAAATGTAACTTACTGGATTCACTACACCTGCCTTACAGACGTCACAGAACCACGGTTCTGTTGAACTTTCAGTCTCAACGCTACTCGAGTCTTCGCTGTCATCACCATAACAACTCTCATGTACAGGTATCCCACAATTATCGCACTCTATGATTTCATCATTGTCTTTGCTTTAAATGAATTGAAAGAAATAAAATCAAAATTTGTTCATCCCTGAAATACTCTTTAAATATATTTGTACTTGTCTTCCTACAAAGTTCAAACAAATCAATAAAACAAAACTTATAAAGTAAAAACAAACATATTTTAAATTAATTAGTAACTAAATGCCCTCCCTATACACTAATGGTATTAGCATTGTGATAGATATCTTATAGGGGTTCAGTAAATAATTTGCACACACAGTTATGAAAAATCAAATTATAGCAACTATCATGAGATTTATTATCATGTCATTCATTGCATACTTTGAAATAACTTTCAAATTAAAATGTGCTAAAGGGAAAATCATAAAGAGCATAACACTTGCTCACATTGCTCAGTTAGTAGAGCATCCCAAAGTAATCTGAAAGTCTTGGATTTGAATACAAATAAAACAATACATATTTCTCAAAACTTCAATATTATAACATCTGTTATTATGAAAGTGGTAAAAATTTGAATTCTATATATCAATGCATATTAGAACCAACCTTACTTCTCCAAGACACACAGCACAGATAAGCACTTTGATAGCATTAGTGTGTTTTGAGTGGAAATTCATGAGGTTCTATGGAGACAGACAACAATGGCAGACAATCAGCAAATGGAACCATAAATATTTAAAAAATAAAAATTTCTTAACCACATAAATTCAGTAAAAGTAATATCTGCCACATTATGTATGGTATATCTTCAGAAGACAGCACTTAAACTGCATAAATTAAATATGAACTTAATTCATATTTTTGGATAAAACAAAATATAAAAATTTATTTTATAAAGTATATAATAACACATAAGATAACTTGTCCTAATAAAAAAAAGTAAAAGATAATTTACAGAGATTTAACATCTATTTATTAATAAATTGAAAACATATAATATGATGTGGAAGAACATTTAAAGAATTTGAATTGATACTGTAGTACAGTACAGTAAATTACAATATAATTACTCCTGTAACTGAAATATGTGCTACATGTATAATTTTCTCAACTAATAACTTTAATAATACTTATTACTAAATACATTATTTCTAAATATATACTGTATACAAAATTAACCATAAATATGTACCATTTCTGTGATTTTTCTTGACTTAGCTTTGCTGATCATATCAGACACGCTGAGATCTTTATCAGATTCTGAATTTTCTGTCTCTTCCTCGCTGTCTTCTTCATCATCTGACGTGCTCTCTTCTTCATCATCACTTTCTCCCTCAGTTTCTTCATCCGACTGATCAGATTCATCTAAATCCAAACATATAAACACATATAGCGAGTTGATTGCCTTTCACAAATATACTCATCAGCGGCGGTGGCACCACCACCACCACCGAGAATTATGGGGGTTGAGCTCACCAGTCTTTGCATTAGGGCTTCATTAATTGACCCTACTGGCTAATGCCAGAAAAAATATTGTCATACATCCCCGTCTTACCAAATGTATATCCTCAGTAGGGTATATATGAGGGCATTTGTAAATTAAATATGTTAATGTTCCAACAAACTCTTGGTCAACATTTGGGGGTAGTGCATATACAGGTACCCACAAAACTACTGTATACATGGACTGACTGAGATAAAAAAAATTATATTCTTTCGCATGGAAATCATTACAAAAAATAAACAATAAAAGTGTTTTGATCAAATCATTCTCCCACCTTTTTTATGATGCTCTTCAACTTCAAAGTCACTATCATCCTCACTGTCGTCCAATCCAAAATCAAGCTGCAGCAGGTGGCGCTCAACAGGTTTGACTCTCCTTTTCTTTGGATCCCTTTCCACTTCAAAGCAAGTTGAAAAGTGTATTTCAATTGAAATTGAATAGCACTTATAATATACATCTTAAGCTAGTAACAAGTACATATACATGACAGTTTCTTCAAAATATTTAAATAAACCTGGTGCTCAAACATTTTCATCTCAAATGAGCAGCTGTATTTTTCTACCTCAAGTACATTATACTTCAACTTACTCATTGCCTTAAACAGAAATCCAACTCCTTCATCCTCTTTGGATTCTGCTGCAGTATTCTGTTCCATGTGGAACAACACAGGAAAAATTCACACCGCAATTTATTTGATTTTTCGTGCAACTGAGCTCCCTTCACTCAGTGTGGTCACACTGAAAAACAAAGATGACTAAACTTAAACATCAAAGAAATTAAACATGATGAAGAAATATTTTGTGAAAAACTAAGTAATTTGTTACTATGTCAGGAAAGGATGGTGATGTACTGGGAGGGAGCAGTGGGTCCAGTTGTATTGGGTTGCAGTCGTGGTTTATTTGGATATAGGCAAGTTATTATTTTTGATCTGACAACCTATCGTGGTGTCAGATGACAGGGGAGATGGTTCTGTAAAAACAGAGTAGACAGGCCTGTCCGACAGGGAGAAAAGCCCCACCTCTCACGTTGGTACCACCACTGACAACACAAGCATTTCAAACCTCCCAATTAAATCAGCAGTCTTCCAACTTTACATGCAGTTTCTGAGTTTCTGATGTTTTCAGAAAAAAACCCCAAAACAGCTAATTTAGAAAAGCTATAAGTCACTTTCTTTGAATTCAGATGCCAATATGATGACGTCACAATGTCCAATCAGCCATTATGATCTCTAAAATCATATTTACAACTTATGTGCTTTCAGAATATGTAATAAAAATTGGGGGTCACCTTTCAACCTAAGGAGCTATAACTGATTAAAAATAGGTCTAATTTTATCATAATTTCACTGTATAGCTGCACAAATACGCGCAAAGATACCTATGTTTGATGCGCATGTACGGCATTGCTATTGGCCAAAAGATGACCGAAAAGAATGCAAATTTGTGAAAACAATGTCAGGAACCCAAAATATGTAAAAAAAACCCCTAATTTCTAACTTCCATACGTACTGCGCAAGTAAAAGTGCGCGTGCGTAGTGGAAAATTATGAAAAATTTTGAAATGCTCAAAATGGCCTGAAACGTGCTCTAATTTAGTCAAAAAGTGATTTAGAGCAATTTGAAATTTTGACGTATGCGTGAGCGCGCATTAAAAAGCGCACGCGTAAAATTAGGGTACAGTACATTCAACATTAACCCAAAGTTAATGCTCACTTAATACGATTTCGAAATGTCAATTGGTTAGGCTGATAGGATTGATAATGTAATAACCCAAAATTGCGCGTAGTTGACGTCACGCATGACTGAGCGCGGTGAAAAGCTTACCATGACTATTCCAGACCAAGCAAAATGTTCGTTGATAGCGATTGTGCGTAAACTCGTGGCATTTTTTGAGATATCGTGCGAACAAAAATGGAAGGAAAGGTAGAATAAAAAAAAAAAGATCTCGTACAATAACAATAGGTGATCCGCTAACATTAGCGGATCACCAATAATGTTGGCGTACAAAGACTTTTTTAAGTGTTGCTAACACCTCAAAAGATAGAATGCACCCATACATTTTTTGAGGTGGGGGCGCACTTCACAAGGCCATGTCAAGTTTCACCACTTTGAGTAGGCCTAGGCCTAGTTAGTAGTACTACTCTGGGCCCAGCCAGGCCTAGGGCCTAGGCTAGGCCCTAGGCCTATTTATTTTAGGCCCTCCGCTGGCCTAGAAATGGCAAGGAAAAATATTCTTCTATGAACTTTCACATAGATCTAATTCGTATAAACATGATGCATGGTCAGTACGGACGAATAAATAAATATAAACCTCTAGGCCTAGGCCTATGCCTATTTATTATCTGTATGCATTATTGGTGTTTCTCGATTTATTTACCTTTAGCTCCGTCAAGACAAAAGATGCAGGGGATGAGGCACTATCTGACTTACATTGAATAGTTGCCAGATAGTATGTGTGAGCACAATATTGAAGGGTAATAAATAAGGAACAATTCAGAAAACAGAGCAAGAGGACGTTTATTTAATTGACAAAATAGCTAAATGTTTATTGTTTTTATAAATTTTATAATTGTTCAAATATAGTTTCAAAGAATACTAAATGAATAGAAATATATATATACAATTGAAATACAGCGTTACGCTCTGCCAAAAAGCTATAAGTTGACCTTTATGTTTTTGTAATAAATAACACTCTTTGTTTAAATCAAAATGTCTAACATTGAAATCAAAACCCTTAAAAAATATCTAGTGATATAAATCAATGATAAAAAAAATTGATTAATTAATAATTCATAACTTTGAAAAGTTATTAATCTTAACTTCATTAACAATTAAATTTCACTGAGGTCATTTAGACACCATTTTAGATACCTAGAGAGATTAGACGGGGACGGTCGGCGGTCGTCGGATTCGGTTACGGTTAGGAAGTTGTATTTGAACGGTAATTTAGGCTTTAAATTCATCATGACTTTTATGCAAGGACTATCGATGAAGACTCTAAGGCACCACTACTCGGTAATTCTTTTTCTAAAAATATTGCACAAGTGATTTAGTAATAGCAGTTAGTGCCTTGGCTGAGGCTAGGCCCTAGGCCTAGGGCCTATCTAGGCTGACCTACTACTAGGCCTAGCCTAGGGCCTAACGGATTATGACCGGTTGAGCCGCCGGTCATTTCTATGGAACGCCAAGCGCGTCTCTCAGTGAATGTAGTGCGTTAATTGCGGCGTATTTCAATTAACTTATTCGTTCTTGGTACTGTACTGTTGTTTGGGATGTACAGTATTTCAGTTTATTTACTCAATTATTTCAATTTATTTAATACTCGGTTTTTGCACTGATTTATTATTAATTAAATATTTTTGGGATGTAGGCCTATTTCAATTTATTTACCAAGTTCTTTTTATCGTTTTAATTTAAATTTTGTGAGTATTTGCTCAGTCAGCTTGCCAGATAGTAAANNNNAAAAAAAAAAAACTCCATACATTCTTATCATTTATTATATATAAGTTTAACAAATAGTACAAAAATAAAAAGTATATAAATTACAAAACCATAGTAAATACTGTATATTATTAACATAGGCCTAACACATTTAAATTTATTGTTTATAGTCATCTGTCTAATTCAGTCGGCTTGCCAGATAGTAAAAAAAAAAAAAACTCCATACATTCTTATCATTTATTATATATAATGGTATATAATAAATATATTTTAATTAAATAATTTAACAAAATAGTACAAATAACGAATAAGTTAATTGAAATACGCCGCAAACCAAACGTAAAAAATAATCAAGTTATTACATTTTTAATACGATTTTGCATGAATAATAAATTTAAATGTTAGGCCTATGTTATTATACAGTATTTACTATGGGTTTATAATTTATATACAGTATTTTTATTTTTGTACTATTTGTTAAACTTATATATAATAAATAATTTAACAAAATAGTACAAATTTATAACGAATAAGTTAATTGAAATACGCCGCAAGCCAAACGTAAATAAACACATTTTTAATACGATTTTGCAATTATACAACTTCATTTATTTGTATAAAAATGTACATAAAATTACATTTTTAATACGATTTTGCAATTATACAACTTCATATATTTTTATAAAAATGTAGTACATAAATATATTAAAATTCTAATTTTCAATTACACAATTATACATCACGAACGGCAATACGAGCAAATCAACGACTGACAAGACTGTGGGATGAATATGTAGCTGGTATCCGGGGGGGGGTTCATTCACTGATGACATCGGCAAGCCGACTACATTCACTGAGAGATGCACTCACTGAGAGACGCGCTTGGCGTTCCATAGAAATTACCGGCGGCTCAACTTGTCGGCGGCTCAACCGGTCATATCCCGGGCCTAACGCTAGGCTAGGCCCAAATCGGCCCCAATTCAACTCGGCTTCAAGTAGTCAACTCGGGCCCCAGGGTTAACTCGGCCCCTAATTTACTTACTTAGTTAGGTAATGTTTAGGCTAAATTAGGGCTACCTAGGCCTAGTAGCAGGAACCAGTCAATTCGAGCGGATGCCACTTCGAGCGAATGCCAGTCCGAGTGGAGAAAAAATTCACTTGTGCGAACAACAGCCTGTGCGAGTTATGTACGAATTACTTTAAAATTTCCTATTTTGAGCTAACAATTTGCATTCAGCAGGGGCTCAGACTTTGCCTGGGACCCAGGCACTGGCGTATCTAGGGTTGCTTGGGGGTGGGGGGTGGACGCCTTTCCAAAAATTACTCGCCTCCCATTTGCCCCTCCCCCAAAAAAAATCAAGTGCAAGTAGTTAAAAATCACCTTATTTTGCGAGTTAGCATCCCTCAACTGATCATCGAGTCACCCCCCCCCCCCCCCCACTTCACCTGCGCGCCCCAATCAGCACCCCCATTTCAAGACTTCTAGATACTGTACGTCACTGGAGCCAGGGGAAAAGCCTCAGTGGGGTCTGGGGGAGAAGCCTATAGCCTTATGTATAAAAAATTAATTGATTTATAAGATTAACAATTTACAATTAAACATAGGTCTACTGTACATTCATAAAAAATAATGTTAAGTCATTGTTATTCTGATCATCGAGCCCCCCCCCCCCCCCCACTTCACCTGCGCGCCCCAATCAGCACCCCCATTTCAAGACTTCTAGATACTGTACGCCACTGGAGCCAGGGGAAAAGCCTCATTGGGGTCTGGGGGAGAAGCCTATAGCCTTATGTATAAAAAATTAATTGATTTATAAGATTAACAATTTACAATTAAACATAGGTCTACATTCATAAAAAATAATGTTAAGTCATTGTTATTCTTTCTACATGCTAAGTTTTAAAAAAAGTGGGTTTTGAACTATATATGGTTGAATAGTGGAGAAAATTGGTATGATGTTTATTACTGTGCTGTTGATAGTCTTGCCACAGGGGCTGAAGGATCCAGAATTTTTCAAACGGGGGTAGGAGGGTGGGGCACAACAGTTTCAGAATAGACAAGTGAGTAGCACATAACATTAATATGCATTGACATTTTAAAAATTTAGTGGCAAGACTGGGGGGGGGCACGTGCCTCCCCCTGTCCCCTACACTGGATCCGCCCCTGTGTCACACTACTACACTAATGATTTGTGCACCTTCTGATACCATATACGAAAAAATAATTTAAATTTCTATGGTGAATAAAAATTACAACTACAGTTACTCCCATTTACAAATATAGGCCTAAATTGTAAATCTACAAATACTGAATACAACACTCAATTAACTGGAGACAAAAACGGTGAATTCTACGTGTGAAATTCTATAGTTTTAAAAAATAGGGCCTAAGTGCTTTCTAGCGGCCATCTTTCAGTCCGATTTGCCAAGACTGTAATTCAAACATGGAATAATTATCAAAAAGTACCAAAAACATTTCAGAACTTATAGTGCACAGAGCATTTTTTCTTTTTTTGCATTTAAAACAAACTTATACAAAAATAGGGCGACGATAAATTCGCCCTTGTTGTAGTTCGCAGTAAATGCATCAGCTCAAACTGGCATCCGCTCAAACTGACATCCACTCGAACTGACATCCGCTCGAATTGACTGGCCTCCCTAGGCCTGGTAGTAGTAGTAGGCAAAAAAGAATATTCCGCCATCCGCCGGGTGAACAATAAAAAAGTTATTCACCTGGCTGAATAAGATTAAAACGTTTATCCACACTGCAGAGTGGTGAAACGGCTATCCACTACTAGGCCTATGCAAATTTTTATTCATAGGAAAGTTTGGTAAAATCTAATGAATTATTCATCATCGTCATTATACAGTAGAACATACAGTGCTTTGTGTATGTGCTATTTTCAAGTCCGTGTCAGCCTGAATTATCAGCTGCTGTACAGTATAGTACTGTAGTACAAAAAATGTAGACCAAATTAAAAAATATTTGGTATGGAATTTAACATTACATGAAATCAAATATTGTACAGTACACAAAACCGAGCTAGGTAAATACACTTTAGATCCTTTTTGTATCTCTGTACTTGCCTTCCTCCTTTCCTACGTGTATATAATGTATATATACAATGTTTTTGTTTTGTGTTTATTTTGTTTTAAATGTATTACAGTGAATTTTTGTGGATGTAATTCCAAATTCCAAGCAGATATTGACCCTTGATGTCATTTGAAGCGCAATCAATTTTAATCTTTATGGCTAGAAATTATATTGGAATTGAAATGTTTTATTAAGACAAGCCAAACCAGTCACTCGTCGCAAATCGTGTTTCAGAGAAAATGGCCAAAACATGCTGGAATGTCAAATTTTAAAAAATCTTTTAATTTTTTTAATTCAATTTTATTGCACTAAACTAACCTTTATATACTTTCTATGCTGTTCTATGCTGTTATTTTCCGCATTTTCAATGTTAAAACAATGTTTTTCAAGGATTTAAAGACAGTTTCTGCATGAGAAATGCCTTAAATCATAAACTTTGACGGTTAATTTCTCATATATTGTTCTTTAAACAGCTGTGTGGTTTAACGCTTGTAACTTCATAAGGAAATGTCCGATTTGAATGATATTTTTACCATTTTATAGCTATTATTTTACTCTCTAACACTGCATTAATAACTCAAAATCGATTTTTGCGACGAGTGACTGGTTTGGCTTGTCTTTGCCACATATAAGGTACTACAGTATAAATTATTGACTGATTGGATCCATAACTTTTAAGTTCTTTTGACCAAACAACCTTGATCTCAAAATCCCAATTGTACCAACTGTTTTGTAACTGAATATGCTATACTGTTTATGATACAGTGTAAGCTATATCTTTAAATATTTTTATATTTACATTTTATGTTCATTTTTCGTTATATCACAGTTGGTGCCGTTATTTATATCTGTTGGTGCAGGAGCTCTGCTGGCAGCTTACTATTTAGGTAGACTAGCAATCAAAAGTCCAGATGCCAGGTATTCATTTTTTTGCTTGTATTTTAACTTCTTGTTGGTGGCCTTATTTTTGTCGGCAACAGTTCTCTACAATTTTTGAAAATTTTATAAATATAACTTATAAGAAAAAAATATTTAAAAAAGATGATTGCATATAAATCCTTGGCCATAAATATACTTAGTGTTCCCAAGCCCAACCAACCCAAAATTTTAAAAGGTTTTTTTTTTTTTACCAAGAGCAGCGCAAAATACGTTAATAAAAAAAAAATTGATACTTAACCACAGGTTTGTCGTCTATTCATAATTTTTTCAACCAAAATGTAAGGAGTGAGTAATACAGTAGGCCACATTGAATATGAGTATCATGAATCCTAGGCCTGTAATTAAAATGTTGACTGGCCCACTGACCCTGATTTTGAAATGTCAGTGTTGTGTTTTTTGTTTCCTTCACATCCAAAAGCAAGTATGCTTGCCACTTACAGGATGGAATGATGCTTTATAAACCAGGTCTCTTGTTAAGGCCTAGGGAGTGGAGTGGTTTTAGTCCTGAGAAAAACTCCTGCTGAGACAGCAATTGAACCCAGGACCCTTGGCTTAGAAGGCATCTTAACCACTAAGCTATTCAACTCCACTTGTTAGGCTGATATGACTGAGCTATACAGTCCATGGTTTGGGTAACAAGGTTTTAATATCTTAGCATGTAAACATGTTTTTATCCCCTACAGGTAGTTCTTATACTTATACTCATTTGATTTTCTTACAGCTGGGATAGGAAGAATAATCCACATCCCTGGACCAAGATCAAGCCAGATCAGAACATAAAGGTAAACATCAGAGAATAATTGGCTCTACTAATCCACACGTTTCATTTTATTAGCCCAACAATAATACAAAATAAACTAAATTGGTTAAGCTAGTGTGGTTAGTTTGTGCCTTACGGTCATTTATTCACGTATAGCTGGTTACTTGTAAGAACACACTGTCTGTGATGATAGATTTTCTGATATAATATCCAGGTAAAACACTGAACTCAAAAATTACATTACTTTTTTGTACCTTTACCATTTGTGGCAAAGACAAGCCAAACCAGTCACTTAACGCAAAAACCGATTTTTAGTTATTAATACAGGATTAAACAGTAAAATGAGAGCTATAAAATGGTAAAAGAATCATTTAAATCGTACATTTCCTTATGAAGTTGCAGGAATTTAAACATACAGCTGTTTAAAAAACAATATTTGAGAAATCAGCCTTCAAAGTTTACAATTTTGGGCATTTCTTAAGCAGGAACCATCACTAAATCGTTAAAAATTGTTGTTTTAACATTGAAAATGGGGAAAATAGCAACATAGTATGATGTATAGATATAAAAATGTTAGTTTAGTGCAATAAAATAGATTTCCAAAATGTTGACATTCCAGCATGTTTTGGCCATTATCAAAACAGGCTTTGCGACGAGTGACTGGTTTGGCTTGTCTTTGCCACATTTGTAGTTCAAGACATTTTCAAAATATTTGTTTTATTTTGTTTGTTTTGTAAAGGTTAGCCAATTAAAATGTGATTCTAAATTTCTTGCAGTTCATTGGTGCTGGAAATGTTGACTTCAAGAACAGGAAACAACATTACCCAGATTACAAGGATTAAATCACAATTAACTGCTGTAGAGAAACAAATTAATGGAGTTTATTGGAATGAATGCCTATAGTGTTCAAGATGAGATTGTATTTTTATCTTAACCATATTTGAAATTGATTATCCTGCTGCAGCATTCGCGGTTGCTTTGCATTACTGTACAATCATCTTCAACAGTCGTATTAAATAATGCACAAAACCTTTACCTCAGAAAACTAGAAATACAAGGTTATTATTGATATTATTGTTCATTATTCACACTGTTTGAAATTGTTTGCGTGAAAACTAGGGTACCATGTAATTTAATAGCCAATTTGAAGTGGATTTTTGAACAAAAGTCAGATACTTAAAATATCACACTAACTGGTTATAATGTTACATAGTGTTGAAATAAAAATAAATAAGTTAATATAGAAGGTCTTGTGAATTTTATTTTGAATTCAGGGTCGGATTATTGTGAGCAATGGGTATCTGTTTTGCCAACCTTTGGCTACCGTGGTGTAGAAGCATGTGACGCAGTGTGTAAGGTGTTGGGCTTTTCGAGACCGATGCTTGTTGCATTGCTCGTGTCCTTGTGCAATTGGATTGGTTTTATTCGGTGTAAACACCAAGGATAGTCAGTGGGGTCCTTCTGGTTTTCCGAAGAGTGGGAGATTGGGCCATAATGCACACAAGACCATCGGCTTAAATGTCTCATCCAAAAGACGGTGTGCTATCGTAACTTGTATTTCAGCCCTCCAGCTGAAACACAAGGAGAGGCAGCGATGGCAGTTGAACCAGGAACCTAGATATCTCCACGGTTCAGCGCACACACAATGGCTACCACCAGATTAGCCAACTGAGCTGAGCTGCTCCCGTAAGATTTTATCTGCATTTGACTCTCTCTAAAGAGTATAAATAGGTATCTGCTTGGAGGTGAATGATTTTAGAATGAGATTAATAGTGCTGATTACACGCATAACTTGGAATACTTCCCAGGGAGCGGAGGAGGTTGCACATACTGTATGACTGATTTTGTATCCAATGACCAGGGAAAAAGGTGCCTTGAGCATAATTGGATATGTGCACTATATAAATCTTATAAAAAAAATAATACTGGCATGTTATACCAAGAAATCTAAGAGGACATTCTAAAGTGAATAAATATAATACTGTAATAATAATAGCGCATATTGTGGACATTTCTATGCGCTTAACATTACCCCCGGTCATAATGTTGCAGCTGTAATCAGCGCATTTTGTGCTTGAACTCCTGGGTGGAGAGACAACCGTAGGTAAAGTGCATTGTCTAAAGACACAAGCGGAACTGCAGAGTGAGGGATCGAATCCCCGATCTCATGGGGTGTATTCGAAACGCTGTCGGAGAACACGTTCTGGGAAGTCTCGAATACCACGGAACACGTTCACGAACGCGTTCTTGTTCTCAAAACTCACACTACCTCGATAGTGGGTGTGATGAAGAATAAACATGGCGGAGGAGGCAGGTTCTCCTACCAAGTAAGAAAATGTCCAAGGATACTACTAAGGGGGCGATAGCAGCTGATGGGGAAACTGATACTGATAGGGAAGATATGCATTTGTGAAAATGTAATTAATGTGTATAGAACTTCTCATTTTGCGCGACAAACCTGCGATCGGACAGCAAGTCGAGCAGTGAAATGAAATTAAAAAGTTTCTGAAACATTTTCGTGGCAAAGCAAAGGCTAAATAACACCGTTTTATTTTTCCTTTTGTATATCAGTAAAAACTTACACATCGTTGCAGCCAGCTCTGTGTCAGTAAACGCCATATTGATACAAAACGTTGTCATAGAAACTGCTCTTGGCCGTTCAAAACTCAAGAATTTGTTCTCGGGTTTACGTCACGTTCGTGAACACACAGGAATAGCATTTCGAATACACCCATGGTGAAGCAGAACTACTAATACAGTTCATGTGCAGGGAAACAATCACCTACTCTTGAGTGGGAGTGGGAGATTGGGCCATAATGCACACAGGACCATCGGCTTAAATGTCTCATCCAAAAGACGGTGTGCTATCGTAACTTGTATTTCAGCTCTCCAGCTGAAACACAAGGAGAGGCAGCAATGGCAGTTGAACCAGGAACCTAGATATCTCCACGGTTCAGCGCACACACAATGGCTACCACCAGATTAGCCAACTGAGCCGAGCTGCTCCCGTAAGATTTTATCTGCATTTGCCTCTCTCTAAAGAGTATAAATAGGTATCTGCTTGGAGGTGAATGATTTTGGAATGAGATTAATTAGTGCTGATTACACGCATGCAGAGTGAGGGATCGAATCTCCGATCTCATGGTGAAGCAGAACTACTAATACAGTTCATGTGCAGGATTGTGAATGGTTGAAAATATGAAAACCTAGAAATTGCTGAGAAAAAAAGAAACCTGCTGACAGACATTGTAGCCCACATTGTGACTTTACACAGCACATAAGAATACTTGAAAGTAGGGAGATGAAAAATAAAAATACCAACCAATGTCAAGTGTTGAGCCACAATATTTTCTATACAGATTTCATTCACGTTCGAAAAACAACACAAGCCGACTTCTTGGAGCCAATTAATAATGAGAGGTGGTGGTCCTGAATCTTTAATAAAGTACTGTGTATGTTCAGGGAAATCATTTGCAGTATCTGTATTTACATTTCAAATTTACTATTACTTTAATATTGGAGTATGTATTATACTACTGTATCTTATCTGAGATTAATCAGTGGACCTTTTGGTTGGCTATTTTAAAATCTTAACATAATATGTTGTAATTTCCAAGTTGTCTTGTGATTGTCATGTAATTTTGATCCTTTTTTAATCAAAATGTTGCAACAAATTTCATATTTGAAAATGGGACAACTAAGTGTTATTGAATCTATTTTCACATTATAAAAAAGCTTGAAACTGAAAGTTGCACTGAATAATTGCAGATAAAAAAGTATAATACATACTCCAAGAATTTAAATGTACGCCATCATGTTGGGATTCCATATTTCGACATTAAGTATGTCATCATCAGGAATGACATACAAAAGCTTTGTAAAGGAACAGATTAATCAAGGGAAGCTCAACTAATGCCAATTTATACGCCCGCTATACCTGCTGTCAGAACTTGTTGCCTAGACAGAAGCTTCAGTCACACCGCAGTTCCCCTAGGAAATAGTTTTCCATCACAGATGATCGTATTGAAGCCTTCCAGTGCTATGCCTTTATACTCCCTATCAACATTTTTACTGGAAGAACCTATTTGTAGCAATGAAGCACTGAGTGGCCTCTCAGAGCTTCTTTTTACCATAGCATTTCAGAAAGCAACCCTGGCAGTGGCATATCTAAGGGAACAGGCACACGTCCCCAAAAAGCGCTCACCACGCTCCACCTCCCCTAATCCAATTTAAAATGTTCAAAACAAAAAAAAAAACTCCTCATATCACCTTAATGCGGGCAAGCGCCCATTCACTTTACATGTATCATCATTGAGCCTCCAACTTCACTTTTGTGCTCCACCCACCCCATTTCAAGACTTCTGAATACACCACTCAACCCTATTATTAAGCACATTTATCAATGGAAAACATTCCTGTGTCAACAACCATACAAATAAATTAAAAGTACAAGAAAATTGTATATAAACTCAAAACATTCATTTTCACAGAAATTTTATTTACCATCTTTAAACGATGTTGTTGTCATCTTGAACCATAATCATTTTATAGATATCACCAAACAGTTGGGAAGAAGTTCTTCCTTTAGAACTTTGTATTCCAATAAACATTAAGCCCACTCTTAGAATAGTGGGTTAATAATAGGTGGGTTACTATTACACTAATTCTACTCTTGCAGTAATATTTTAATCAATTTAGACACTTTGAGTTGAACATCTACAGTACTTAAGTTTTTTAATTACTTCAGGCACTTCTAAAAAAGGTACTGTACTAACACTAAAAATGAAATACAGTAAAATTATTGTTAAGAGATTCTTAATAATTAAAAATACATATGTTATCTTTTTTTTCTTTCAAGAAGATCTAAGAATTTAATTTGGTTTTCACTTTTCTTTAGCCCACAGGACATGAGTCGATAGAAACATTTCCAAATTTCTTTTTTCCAGATAGAATGATGGTTTCTCCATTTATTTTGATGTTTTTCAAACATCCAACGAACTGCTCTTCACTTGATGTGTGATCAACAGGTTCAACATCTACAAAATAAAAAAAATTAAAAATATAAGAAGTATAATGTGAGGCTGCAATAAACAGACTATCAACATTCCTAATGCTTTTACCTGCTTCCCAGCTGTAAGTAAATCCAAACTCCAGCCCAAAACTGTTAATACCTCCTAATACTGCAATCCCTAAATTGACTTGATCAAATACACTAAAGCACTCCCCAATGACTAATAAGCCCATTACTGTTAACCCCCCACCCCCAAAAAGCAATTTAGTTCAGTATAAAATGACACAGTACCTGGTATGCCACCAACGTAGAGAGCATCGGTTGTGCGGGCACTCTTTTCCTGCGCACCTCGAAGCTTCTCTTCCGTCAGAATTCCATCTACAGTCAACGTGATTGTACTTTTTCTTTTCTCAACTGCAAAAGTTAACAAACATTTTATAACAAAATACAATACTGTACATCCAAAACAAGATTTTACTAGAAATTTTATAAGGTGATGACATTTATTTTTCCAAAATAGTTACTTGATTCAGCATCCTGAAAATTATGGCCCTGTCACACCTTGAGGATTTAGCCAGCGTATTCAGACATATGAAAAAATTGGTGAATACACTGGCGTACGTCGAATAAGTTATTGGTAAGTTTCGTATAAGTTTAGAGCACGCTGGCGTACGCCCTAGTATGGCTAGTACGTCGAAAAGTTTTATGTATGCTCAAATCTTTTCGACGTACGTATGCATCCTTCACCAACTTCTTGCATATGCCCCAGCAATGTTCGACGAGCTGCTAGCCTGAGTGGGTCCAAGGATAACCAAGCAGTACACCTTCTACAGGTATCCGCTTGAGCCTGGATCGAAGCTGACCTTTGCGTCACCTTGCATCTGGAAACAAGTATACCTCAATGAAGTTCACTACCCGTCCGTAGTGGTCAGAGAAGTGTCAAGCCATTATTGACAAATACGTAGATGAGGTGCTGGTTTGCCTGATGGTTGGCGCGCCATAGCTGACAAGCTCTTCCAAAGATGGAACTTTCCCCATACATGATGGGAAGCATGTGGCTTGTCGCTGTCCTTCAAAGAGTGGGTCCCAATACTTCAACTACAAAGGATTCTACTCCATTGTTTTGATGACATTGTGAATGTAGACTACAAATTCATTTGGACAGTTGTCGGTGGTACTGGATCAGCTTCAGATGCGCAGATATACAATGACTGTTAGCTGAAGAAATGCACTGAAGATGGCACCCTAGGTTGCCCTGACACTGAGCCTCTTCCCAATGACAACCAAGATGTGCGCTACTTCTTTATTGGTGACGATGCCTTTGCCCTACGACCAAACATGATGAAGCCATACAGCCGGGGTCTGACGAATGGACATCTTCAACTATAGGCTTTCCCGAGCAAGGAGAGTGGTAGAAAAAGCTTTTAGTATCTTGGGCAACAGATTTCAGGTTCTGCTAGTACCATGCAGCATCACCCCTTCACTGTCAAGCTCATTGTCAAAGCATACTTGACCCTGCATAACCTCATGTGGATCAGGTAAGTTCATGTTTACATAGCGTATCTTATACAATGCATTTTAACTTTTAGCCTATATTTTTAATTATTTTGATTTTACCTTTAATTTTTAATGCATCATTTACTTTTCATTGTACAGCACCTTGAATGTCTTTATTATGGGTACACTTCATAAGTAAATAAAATCAAATTCCAGGTACCCAGGACTACGGAACCAGCAGCTTGACTTGTAATTATTTATCCCAGTGGTTGTGTAAGAGGTAGTTCTTGGAATAGCTTAGGATATAATGTCCATGTCTCACATTTGTTGAGCAGACCTCACATCTATTGAGCAGACAGCGCTCTCACCATGAAGGTTTTCGGACGAGTTTGTATGTCGGGCGTATAAGACCACCCCACATTTTACCGTCGGAATTCATACTTCTTGCTGCTTGGTTTTGATACTGCATCTAGTTGGCTAAAAATGGAGTCAAACTTAGGGTGGACACCCAAATTAAAACAGGCTTTTAAATATTAATCAGAATCTAGATTCCCAGTACTTAAAATTTTTTTATTCAAACTAACATTTAGTAAGTTCTATGCAGTAGTAAATCCGCATGTTATGGACGATAAGCACATAAAACGATAATGGTTTCAAAAAATATATTTGTATGTTGCGCATATAAGACGACTCCTGCTTTTATTTATTTTTCATTATTATATTTTGCTATTTTAAGAAACGCCTATACCCGAGTGTATACGGTATAATTTTACTTGTAAATTATTGGTACTGTAATACATTTGTATTGACTGTAGAAGATTGGGGAGAGTTGTGAGTCACTTCTTGATATTTGGCCATTGTAGGTTGCAACTTTGTACTAATTAAAAATTGAGCTCCTATGTTATAATGCAGTGAGGGTTTTGATATTAAGTTTATTACGTTTCAAAGTAATAATCGGTTTTAAACAAAGTGGCTTAAGTCCCTTTCAGAGTGAGGAGAGTTATCCACTCACGGAAGAGTTGGCCATTTTGTAAATAGGATAAGGAAATAGGTTTTGTTTTTGGACGAGTCTTCATGGCCTAGTGTCAAGTGCTCGTATACATGATTTTTGTAAATGGAAATATAATGACATTTACGAACATACAGTGGCCTTTGAAATTCAGATATTGTAGTTAATGGATCGTTTTCCAGGTTACACAATCATCTTTGATATGTACATATATATATTTGTTGATTTAAAGATGGATATCTGGGGTTGGGTCATTTGTAATATAATACTAGCAATCAAAGAACGCTCATCAGCCAACTCACACGTTTGATCAGTCATTCTCATGTAAAAGTTGTTTTTATTAGCAATAACAAGATGCATTTGATAATTACTCAACATGAGGAAGTATAATGGCTACTACTTCGATGTCACACAGACTCTGAATTGCTAGTGTCAAGGTCGCCTGAACTATGGTTCAGTACCTGGCCAGCCGAACCTAGAATAGCAGATACAGAGGCGGAGCTTGGCTGCTGCGCAATCTGAGGCGGCTTCATCTGCTGGTACTTATGCTGCTGCTGTTGGTAGTGTGGCTGCAGTGGCTGCTGCATGTACTGGTCCACATAGTCAGCTGTCTGTGATCCCCAGACTGACGCAGCCAGTGCTTTGTGTCTCTCCACATGTGTGGAGGTGGTCATGCTTACCAGGTTGTCACGCACATAGTTAGCGAAGGCTGCAGTGCCTGTGATGGTCTGAGGTTGAGACCTTTGAAAGCTCCCCAGACTCGTGCACCCTCTTTTGGAGTGACTGTAGCAACTGGTCATCATCCTTGCCATGCTTGCTCTTGCGCTGTAAGGATGAGGGGACAGTGGATGGCGTGCTGTCGTCACCACAGCCTCAAGGTCCCCGTTGTGTGCTGCAATAGTTGACTTCACCTGAAATTATGACAACTGAATAATAAAATACCAAGTCAAAAATACTGTACAAAGCAAATTCAATGATTTTTAATCCCAATAAAATTAATAGTAATAAATATTAATATCATTAATACTACTGGTTTATAGTTATACTCACATTGTTGACTGGCTCAGCATGATGGCAGACCAGTCCTAAGAAAGCAGCCTTCACCCACTGCTCACTCTCTGTCAGTTCCGGGGCGCCGTCACCACTCTTCTTTTTGTCGTGACGGGTGTAGGTGTCTCTCAGGGACTTAAACCACCCTTGCAGGTGTTCAACAGTTTTGTCTATTACCTTACTGTGGTACTCCCAGAGCTTAGCCTTCTTGTCCACCCTCCGGTAGTCAGTTTTTTTTTTATGTCCTCACGAATCGCACATAAGCTGTTCCTCTTCAACATTAAGACAAAACTGTGTCTTCTTAGCCCTCTTCTTCTTGGCAAGGGTTGGCTGAGAGAAGATGGAGGCTATGGACGCTAACGATGCCTGAAAGGCGTAGGAAGCAGCATCATCTCCACCCCAATGTGAAAGTGAGGGTATTGGTGATGGTGAATTCTCCTTGTGTGCACGTCTACGGCACTTTTTGGCAGCGTTTTTTGAAGCTTTGCTCAGCATGATGATGATCTTGCGGTATGAGTTGAATCGTTGAGCGAGGCAGTCTCTTTACATGCTACATCACGAGGTTGTCACGTGATCTTTGAAGATACGCTTCCGCACGCTATGCTTCAGTTGGACTATCATTGGGCGTAAGTTGTGTACGCCGGCAACACACTAAGCATTCGTTGGTAGAAGTTATAAGTTAACGAAACGTTTTATATAAGTTACTAATATGTTATGAATACGTCCAACTCGTTATGGACACGCTATGTATATGCCCAAAATTGAAAAAAAAACATCAATAGTTCAGGATATGCCAGCATTTTAGAGAAATTTTGATACGTTGGCATATGCTGGCTAAATTGTCATGGTGTGACAGGGCCTTAACAGCAATAATAATCCTCCAAGAGTGGAAGACATTGCACATTGACGACACAAGTCAAGGCATAAACAAGTAACAATTATTGGTTTTATACTATACCTGTGACATTGTGCCACTGCCCATCGCAGATTGACATCCCAAGGTGCTTGCTTGATGCCTCAAACGGTTGCTCTCCATTGCTGGCTCGGGCAATAACGGTACCTTCGACTATCTCCACAACGAAGAAATATTTACCTGTGCGTACAGACATTAGAACCCCATCTGTGACACGCGGCTTCATTTCAAATTCAACATCAAACATTTTCCCCACTTTTTCTTCTTCAACTGTGAATAGAGAAATACCTACTAGTAAATTTCCTCTCATAAGGACATATGATAGTTATATTAGTCAAATAACTAAAATTATGCAACATAGCCTTGACTCCACCACCCCTCACCACCACACTCTATGTGACCATATTTTAAGTAAGCATGAACTAGCAATTATAATAATGATAATGATGCTAGGATTTATTTAGCATTAAAGTATCAGAAAGTCATATGATTTTACTCCAATCCATTAATTCAGAATATCTAGATAATGTAATGCAATAATACATATGCTGATAATAATGAAAATATGATGATATTGGCTGAATTTTTGTTCTGGAAAGTGTGATAAGCGTAAAGAAGCAGTTCTTACTCAGAACCAGATACCCATTTTGTACAAATAAGCCTTGTTCTGCTCCACATGGAGTAACATCAAATTTAACAGGATTCTGATCAACAACCGCAATAGCATTGTCCTTAACAACAGCTGAGAAATCCTTGAGACAACCAACAAATCCAATCTGAGATGAAAACTGAAGAAACAAATAAAAATTAAATGGTTATAAAATAGCACATTCTTCCTTAAAACTCTGACTAACCACTACATTAATGATTTCCCGATATACTCCATCTCGCCATCTCCGATCATCCTCTCAAATCCTTCTTTCTGTCTCCAAATGCCGTACCAAAACCTACGGTCAATGTTCTTTTACTTTTGCTTCTGCCTATTTCTGGAACCAACTTCCAAATTACATAATTTCTTCCAACTCTATTTGCAACTTTAAGTTTAAGACCTATTTGTTTTCCGGTGGCTTTTCACATGCGTTGCGCCTTTGATCTTGTTTGGAATTGGCACCATATAAATTCAAGATATTATTATTAAAGCTACAATGTCATGTTTTATGTTACGAGAGAATTGTATTGTTTGTATTTTATTACATTCGCATCCAGCAGCAAGTTAAAAACTCAAGTCTCATTATCCTGATTTCCCACAAGATTTAACCTAAATCCCTGGGTTTGATAGACAAGCATTTTCACCACCAAGCTACAATTCCAATTCATATGTTGAAGAATAAAATAGTGTAAAATTATTGGAGACACTAATAAAAAAAATGGCCATTAAAAGTTATTTTTCCTTCACAAATTGACTTCAGGGCATGTGGGACATTCTGGAACTAACAGCTCCTTTAAGTTCTTGTTTTCAAACAGTGGTTTTAAATCTTTATATAAATTCCTTAATATAAAGATTAATTGTTATTTTTTTACCATTATGCTTGTGATGATAATAAAGTAGATCTTAAAACAGAACCAACAAAAATTGTTAAAATACACATCAAATGTGATGTTGGTGGGCACTTGGTGATTTAACAGGTTTGTGGCATGAAATCATCCATCCTAGTATTCTGTATGACAGGAATAATTGTTGTAATATCTTTATTTCCACTTAGCTGTACACTGACATTACACTTATAGTTTAGTAAAATCTGCATTGGAAATATTATATCAATTCATTTTGCTACCATGATATATTTTGCTTTATTTTAATCAATGAACTGTATATTTATCTACTCTATAACGTTGATATACCAACCCATGCTTTAGTACCAAACAAGAAAGAAATTAGTTTTAAAAATATAATAATAAAATTAGGTATAGCATACTGGCACATGTTTTTCTGGGACTTCCTGTGGAACTCCACCAATGTACTGTGGTGCTTTAATCCTGTTAATATCTTTAGATTTGCCAAATATTCCCATGCTCAAAGCATCATCAACAGTCAGGCTTCCATTGTTTTGATATCTGTAAGCTTCAATCTACAATAATAGCAAGACAATGAAACATTCTCAAATAAAAAAATGTCATGTTATTACATGAATACTAAATGAACACACTAATGCAACTAAACCTTTAAATCTAAAAATAGAAAAAATTTGCAAACACAACATTGAAAATACTATCAATTTATTTAAATTGTTGATTTCCAAAATAAAATATTGCAATGAAGAATCTCTGTCAAGCCTAGTTACTGTAGCAATATGATGTTCTTGTATAATAATTAATTTGCAACTAATTCATCAATCATTCAATCAATCAATAATTTATAATAATTATGATCCTAACCCGAGGATGCATAGCTAGAATGTTATATACTATGAATTTTGTTTTTTGTTGTATGGAAACCTTTTCTGAAATAAAATATTGAATGAATGAATTAAATCTTTCTAAACAATTCTTTTTTTATTATACTGGCTTTGGTCAGAGTAATCTCCTCAAAGGTATAAACAACATTTAACCAATGTTTTTTAAAAAAATAACCTGTTAATACATGTACCAAAACTAACTTAAATGAATTATTAATCATCATCATCTAAATTATCAATACAGTAGAACTCCTATTAAGGGCACACCGTCGGGACCAAAAATTGTTTCCTTAATAGGGGTGGACACTAACCAAAAGCGTTTAATTGTCCCCTTAATAGGGGCTATTTGACCATTTGCAGTGGTCCCAAGTTGGAAGAAGTCATTTCCGGGAGATCTGCGGTGGCAGGTCATGGGGAGGGGGGAGGCCGCCTTTGAAGGGTGTGGAGGAGGCATGGAGTGACTTTCACAGATGGAGGGATGAGGGTCTAGACCACATCAGCCCCACCATTCCGGGAGCTTAGGTAAGAAAAATTCTAGTACCTCTAGATGCCCTGAAAAGGCCCTCTCCAGACTTGAATTTCAATATAATTTTCTTTTCTACCCCATTTTTTCATAATTTTGAAATATTCCACCGCCATTGAATCCACCACTGATCTGATTACTTAGCTTTCTTAACATTTAATTTTATTTTCCTGCACATAGTGATACCCATTGGCACTGACTCCCTTGAGATTCAAAATTATGAATTTGCAGAGATGGGTTGATTTCTGGAAGATTCTTGCTCGCTTGCGGGAGTGCAGGAGGCTCCCACGAGTTCCGGGAGACTTGGGACCCCCTGCCATTTGGCACACTCAGGAAGTGTCCCCTTCCCTTAATAAGGGTGTACCCTTAGGGTTAGCTGTAGTGTTAAAAGATATATTTTCCCTTGTTTCACAGAAAGGGTCCCCTTAATAAGGGTGTACCCTGAATAGTTGTCCCAAAGGAGGGGTTCTACTGTATCTATTTTTCAATAAAATACAAAAACAAAACACCACAGTTATTACAATACACAGTTCAGCACAACATAAGCATAAAATATCAGAAACAAGCACAGGCACGATAACCAACCAACAATATCTAGGTGGTGTTCTGTTGCACTGTTCAAATTAATCTTTGATAACAAATTCCTGGAAATTGGAGCATTAGGTGTATTTATTATTACTAGTGTGTACAAATCCCTATAATGGGATAAGAACCAAGTTTAGTGATTCCTTTTAACAAACCTTGTGCCAGGTTCCATCATTGACAAAAGTGCTGCCTCTAACAACAACTGCTCCTGACCCACAATCAAAGGTGAAGACAACCTTTCCGCTTGCAAGATAAACAGTCAGGAAGTCTTTTGCACCTGCAGCGTAATACAGAATGCCGTCCTCACTTTCTGTCTTTATACTCATTTTTATCGAACCCCTAAATATGAAAAATAAAAATAATATAAAAATAAATTAACAAGAATACAAACACCTGATTAATGGAGATGGTCTAAGCTTCAAATTTTTTTAAATTTTTTATTATTCTTTCTTTATACTGAATATACACTTTCAATACATAGTACTGGTTTCCAAAGTGGTTCAGTTCTTAACTACACAAATTTTAAAAGCAGACATATACACATTGAAACCAAAAGAGATTAATAACTTAACTACAAATTAAAAAAGATTTAAAAGGAATATGGAAAAAAGACGTGGATACAATACTGAATTTCTTCTCAATAAGGCATTTCATACCTGGGCTCAGTGTTTGGAATCAAATGATTATAAAATTGTAGGTATAATTTTTTTTGAATATTAATCTGTTGTCTGTCTTTCAATAACATATTTCTTCATAATTTATAATAGACCATTAATCGTCTAACTAATATTCTATAGCAATAACTATATTAGTAGTTAACATCTAACGATATAGAATATGAACTGTCACTGAAAATTTGGTTTCTTTGGAGAAGTATTATAGTCAAGGTCGAGCGAGAACGGCGCCATCTTTGTTGTAGTATCGGTGAAGCTACGTGACCACAACTCAAGGGGATTTCGCCCAAATCAGGAACTGTTGCATATGTAGCTAGTAAAACATGTTAATTTCTCCTTTTGGAAGCTAAACGTAATGTCCCTTTTCTTGAACACACTGGAGAAAATAATTGAAAATAATTTGTTTAGGCTAATTGCCTATTCCCTATTCAAAGCACAGTATCAAACTCAGAGCTCAATCATATTTATATGAGGCTTTTTGCATTATGTGTTTTACACATCTATTATTATTCTTTCCTGGCAATGATTTATCTTGGATGCTGAATAAATATTATTATGCTTCCTCCAGAAAACAATAATAATGATAATGATAATAATGATATGAATAATTATTATCATCATTTTTTCGAGCGAGCCAAATGGCTGAGCAGTAAAGGCAGGGGCACCGTGATAATAGCCAACAATATCGGCACAGGTTCGCGGCTGGCTCGCTCCTATAGTTCTGGTGGTAATACAAGTCTTCTCAGATAAGGACTATAAACCGTAGGCCCAGTGTACACAAATGCTCATGTGCACTTTAAAGAACCCAGTACATCTTTCGAGATGAGTAGGGGGTTACCCTGGTGTACTAGTTCACTCGGCCCCTGTCGTGGACAGGTTTACTAGCTGCAAAAGACATCAAGTGACCCCCAGGTGAGAAGAACGTTATTGAAAAGTGCAACATCTAGTCCCGAGCGCATAGAGACCTTCTTTATTTACGCTATATAAATCCATCTATTATTATTATTAGTATTATTATTATTTTTTTATTAAGTATTATATTTGTATCTGTTGGCTTATTGTATTTCAAGGTGTATTTTGATTTTATCTTGACTTTTAAAGACTTTTTATTTATTTATTCTGTCTTTCTACTGCATGCACTGTCAGTACTTGTGTACTGTTTTTCAAAGTGGTACATTACATAAAATACAAAAGTTAAAAGAAAAGTAATTAAAAAAAACATACATATGTATAAATAGATTTTCATTTTTAACCTCTCTGTTGTGAAATAAGCTCATTTCAGTTCTTTGTATTGTCATGTATTTTTGAGAACAACCAAATGAATGAATGTTGCAAAATCTGTAACTTGCTCATGTATCGGTGTGATTTGATACCTTTCATGCCTATATGTATGGAAAATCTACAAATAACAGCACTGATGTTGATAAACCCCTGCACAAAAGTAGAATTGTCCATCCCAAGGCACCACATGACTGCACAATGTTCATATGCTAACATGTGGTAACCAGAACTACGCAAATATTCACATTCGATTTACCCAGGTAAGTACTGACAAAAAGGATATACAAATCATGAATCATGTAACATGCTGAGCATCTCCATGGATAGATACTGGCGTACATTTTTTTTATCCCAGCCATTGCTATCTTCGTCACCGGTTAAGTTCTTCATTATTCTTATTATCATCTTTTTGGATTTAACATAAATCAATATTGCAACTTTAAACAATTCTGTATGATATATGATTGTTATTATATATGATCATTTAAACTTTGAATTTGTTATCATTTATAAAAAGTTATTGGGCCTTAAAGCATGCTTGCCAGCCTACAACCCTGATACATTGGCACCCCATTATGGAATGGTTGAGTCCACTGTAATAAATTTGAGGAAGATTGCTGTTGTATAACACAGATATATTAAGAAATACATACCTTTTACGGAATTCACCATCAAATACTGACACGTTCCTAAGCTCAATTCGACTGTTGGCTTCATTTCCAAACTGGAATCCCTCTTCTGTCACACCGTCATTATCCGGGGGAAGTAGAGCACAGGATTCCGGAGAGACAGTGGTAGCACTATCCTGTTCATCTACAATGCTTGGGGGTGGTATAACCACCGGCACTCCCACAATACTATCTAGCCTACAAACTCCAAATTCGGCCTCTAAATAATCATTCATGTCTCTGAATGACTGGACTCTGAAGGGACAAAAACACAGTTGTTTTATATTGTGTTGCTGATGATGTGTCTATCGGCCAGAGGATATTCACCTTAGAGGTGGCTGCAGTTATGGGTACAAAAATTACAAGCAGCTTCTGAGGGGTGCAACCCATGAGAGGTTATACCATCTGCACTCTTAAACTTGAAAAAAAATTTGAATTGCTTACTTTGTATAATTATTTTCTTTCTGTTGAAATTTAAAACAAGAAAATGCACAACAAAAACTGATGCACATAAAGTTCCTATATTTATTCAAAGACCCTTTATTTTTTGTATTGTAGTACTGTAAATAGCAGCTTAGCTAAAACTAAATGTTTTAATCTCTGTCACACTAGAAATAGATAAGATCATGATTGCTATAGTTTCATAGAAGTTATATAAATAACAAGTTATATGAAATATAATTCAAATAAATTGATTTAAACTTACTTTTCATTGATTATTAGATCTGCAATACAGCCAATGAAAGGTTCACTATTAGCATATTCACCAATGAAAATGTCTGAACCAAACTGAACACCCCAATCATCAGATTCATTTACCACGCCATAAGTAACATCATCTAAGAGCAGGGCAAGTCTGAATTGCAATGAAAATACATAATCAATTTATAGTACATATCAAAATTATTACTAAGGTTTCAAAATATGACACTAGTACTGAAGCTCTATGTAAACTAAACTGAAACAGACTTGACACAAAATTGTTCTATAATGAAGCTGTGGCAATGTACATGTTATGAATAATTTAAGCCCACAATATGTTATAAACAGATTTCATACCAAAGAAAAAATACATAATACTCGATCAAAACAGGGGTGGCGCCAGGATTTGCCTGACAGGTGAGGCCGAGGTCCCCAACAGGTGGAGGGGGGTGGCCGGTGTCCCCGACGAGGTTTCAAATTTCCCCGATGAAAGCAAAGTTGGTGTGGTCAAGCTTCGATTAAAAGACTACGAAAGTGGTCCTGGGGGCGAAGCCCCCTTTAAAATTTAGACAATTTAGGGGTTTCAAAGGCTTATTTAATCGATTTTAGAGTCTACTAATATGTAAAAAAAAAATAAATTTTTTTCTCCATAACCAATTGTGCTTTTTCTCCCCGACAGTGGAGGGGGGTGGTACTGTAGATAATTTTAGTTTACTGTTACCAGTACTTTCTTTCATTTTTCTTTTGCTTTTAAATCTTTTGTTTTACTGAAGTAGTTTAAAGCCCCATTCCCGGCAAAATTTCAGTTTTTAAGAAAAATCTAATTTTTGTATAATGTTATAAAGATTTATAAACATAATACGGAATTGCTAGTTTAACTGAATTTAGACATTCCTAAGAATGTTAAAAATGTAAAATAAGACTGAACTTTGATTTTTTTGTGTTCCACACAAAAAATAAATGCAGATGAATTTTTCATGTTTGATTTTGCGATAGGTCACGAGAAAAAATATATTTACTTTTACAGTGTTTAGTCTGCACTAATTTCAAAAAATTTCAGTTTTTCGAACAGAGGGCACGGCCATGGGATCGCCTTTATCCCCAGTCATTGCCAACATCTTCCTCGAAGAGTTTGAACGACTAGCGCTTCTTTCAGCCACCAAACAGCCAAAACTCTGGCTCTGATACGTCGATGATACTTTCATCATTTGGCAACACAGTAAGGTGTACCTAGATGATTTTCTAGATCACCTGAATTCTCAGCACAAATCAATCATGTTTACCATGGAGGAGGAACACAATCGCTCTTTACCCTTTCTTGATGTTTTGGTAACCAGACAGGACGCAGAGACTTTGTCACATGCAGTCTATTGCAAACCAACACACACCGACAGATATCTAAACAAATGCTCGTTTCACCATCCGTCCACCAAGAAGGGAGTTTGTAACACACTCATCAGAAGAGCACATTGCATCAGCGACCACAACTCCATCAGGAAAGAAGTGCAACATGTTAAGGCAGCCCTTAAACTTAATGGTTATCACACAAGAGACATTGCTACACCCAGACCCAGCAACAGGCTAGATAATGCAGAATCGAGAAAGTCTGTGTGTTTACCATATTTGGGACAGCTTTCACACCGCATTCAATGCATTCTATCACAAGCCGATGTCAAAGTGTTTCATAGCGCACCCAACAAACTATCCCCAACTCTACAAACACACAAGAACAAACCACCAGCACAGAGTCAACCAGGAGTTTATCGGATCCCGTGCGAATGTGGGAAGGTTTACATTGGTGAAACAGGACGAGATCTCCGCACTAGGCTCAAGGAACACCAAGGCCATGCCAGGAGAGGGGAACAAGAAAAATCTTCTAGTCATGCATTCCCATAGTCAACAACACCGTGTACATTGGGACAAAGCCGAACTAATAGCCACCGTACCATCTTGGCACTCCAGAAGGACTAGAGAAGCCATCGAAATTCACAAACACAATACTGTAAATCAAGACATCGGATTTGTCATTAGCGATATTTGGCTGTCCATGTTTAATCGGACCTAGCAAAGCCCCACCATTTCCCACCTTCTGGAACTATGCCTTTGTTTTTGGTCGTTCCCACCCACTTTCCCGCCCTGGAACCATGCCTTTGTTTGGGCGTTCCCACCCTTTTGTTTTGTTTTCGTGAACAATGGCTTTTGTTTTAGCCTCTCACTAGCAGTCTTCTCATTGGTCAGTTTATCCATCCAATCACCATCCAGCTTGTGTTTTAGCCTTTCACCCATTGGTCAGTTTACCACCATCCAGCCTCTCTACCCAAACATATAAGTATTCCCCTATTTGGAGTGTCTGCAGATATTATTCTCCTGAAGACGATTGAAGCATCTCAATCGAAACGTTGAGACTTTCTCAACAACAACAGTTCTTTTCAGAACTACTTACGTGGTGTACCGCAGGCTTCAACATATATATATAGAAATTTGAAGACATAATTTCAGAAATACATTTACAAACTAGAGAAGTCTGCATAGCTTTCTATCTTGTTGCTGTCTTACCTCATTGAACGAAATAGTGAAGAGTGTGCCATTTGATTTTATGGTTCGAAATGACAGCATCAGTGAGAATTCTGTGGCCAACTCTTCTTGCAAGGGCATTTGTACGTAGCCAGGTTTAAGTAGACTCAGCTGATAAATTGGCTGTAAACATCAATAAAATTCTGGTGAAATTTTGATGGCATATACTAAAAATGAAATTTCCTATTTGTATATTGTAGCATATTTAAAGAAATAATTTGTATTAATCATTTTATAAATTTGTTGTATTAATAATGTGCAATTCTATATTTGTAAAATTTGGATATCATTAATAAATAAATTAGTTAATCAACTAATAAATTAAAACAAATAAATGTTTGTCTAAGAAAGAGGTGATAAATGTTGACATATATATTGATGGCTACAGACATAAATGTTGAAAACAATCAAAATAACTTTAAAAAAATAAATAAAATAAAAAAGAAAAAAATTTGAGAGATGTTAATTGCTTATGTAGTGAATTCCAAAGTTCAAGTTTACCTTAGTAAAATCATACTGCTGTTCTCACTATATACAGTAATAGGTTTTAAGATATTAACATTTAGTGCAATCGTGGTCAGTTTAATTGTGGATAAGTTTCGTAAAAAGTTTGCTAATGAGCATGGTATCATCACAGGTAAATTTAACCAATTTATGCTGCTCACATTGGACTTTTCTGCTCAGAAAATAATTGCCTGGTTATTGTATTAGGCCATCTTTTGACCAAAGAAAATATTATGCAAGCTCTTTACACTGGGGTTGTTGGTACTGACACTGTTATAGGCATTTATAATGCGCCTCTTCCTTGCAGTTATAAAGTGCAGTTCTTTTTCTTGGTCATTGGGTCCACATGCTTTAATTTTGCTGCTGGTAATCAGCGCAGGAGCAGGCAACCCCGCCAGGTACCTATTTATACTCCTGGGTGGAGAGAAGCAATGCAGATAAAGTGCCTTGTTCAAGGACGCAAGTGAAACGCACAGTGAGGGATTCCCATTCCTACTACACCAAACCACTTCCACTGACCAGGTATAGAGTGCATACATAAATAGTTTGAACAAGTATGATACAAGCAGAATTTTATTCTTCTTACCTTGTCTTCACAACCTAAACTTAGACCTTCACCGTAAGCGATCACACGCGGTGATGAGAAGCTGACACTTTTACCTCCGATATGGACATTTGTTATGCACCCTATGAAACCCTCTGTAGTCACATTGCTGAGATTTGAAAAAAAGACAGAATACCATCTAATAAATAAGATTTACGACTTTTAACAACAAGTATGAAATTAGATACCACTCCTTATTCAGAGAAGAGCTTGGAGATAACAATGACAACTTACGGATGGGAAACATCGTCAGGATTTCGTACTCCTCCAATGAAATACTGCTTTTCCAAATGGAAATCACCAATATCTGCAGTCTTAGATTCTGTAATATGCCTACACAAAATTTTTTATAAATATTATGTACATACATATAATTTAGTTTCATATATTTATGTAATTAATTGAGAACAAATTATCTTTATGTTTTAGCTTTCATCTAGTTTAAGATTATGAAAACTGCCTTTGATTTGTTTACTTTAATGTGTAAAATTCCAGACAGGATCTAAGAAGAGATAATTCTAAATAAATAATGGTACATGACTTGCAGTCATTCTGTATATAAATGAAATAGTTTAAAAAAGAAGCACATGCAAGAGTGGGAGGAATCGGCTCATACCTGTGTACACACCATGAACGTCTGGGCAACTAGGTTTTGTTATGAATTATTTAGACTGTAGACAATTTTTAACAGTTCGCTAAGTATTCATAAAATAGGCACAATAAATAAAACACTACTGTTGTCACAGCCAAATAGATTATTTAATATATTTATTATTAAACTAGCAAAAATGATCTATGAAGATAAGTCAGTGTTCTACATACCCAATTATTAAAGTAGCCTTAGTAGTGCTAAGTATGGCTTTAACAGACCTTGAAGTGCCAACGTTTTGTTTTTCTTTACTTTCAACTTCAATGATACCTTGCGCACTTGAGCACTGCATCACAACTTTACCATCCCTTATGCTAAGTGCAATGAACATGTCTTGACCACCGATGTAAAACAAGAGAGCATTTTGTGAATAGCTTGTAAATGTAAGTTCAATTTTGACGAGGTTATCAGATGACTCAAACTCAAACAGAACATAGGTCTTGCCACTAAACGTTGCTTCTTTTTTATCAGGTCTTGTTCTGTAAAGTGAAATAAAACACTTAATGAGAACATTAAATCTGATCATCATCTTAAGCTGTGTACTCACTGTGTACTACTGTCGCACAAAGAATCAGATCAGCCAAACGATGCAAGGCTGTTTGCCAGTGGCAGCCTGAATGGATTGTCATTAAAAACGATCCAATGTGCAATGGCGTCGGCCGACGATCATCGGGCACAGGGAGTGCCCAGCTTTAGCCATTACCATGGTGATTATCATGGTCATCATTATGACGACCACCACCACCACCACCCAGGCTTGGATGGCAAGCTTCTTAACCACCAAGATAAATCTTCATCTGATACAGCATGGTTTCTCCATGTATTCATTGTTCCTTTTATCAAGGGCACCCTTCTCGGAAATTATCATACACAATTGTGGAAGCAGTTTGGCACAGCAGGAACAGGTTTGAATCCCTCGCTGTGCATTTCGCATTTGTCCTTGAGCACGGCACTTTATCTGCATTGCTTCTCTTCACCCAGGAGTATAAATGGGTACCTGGTGGGGTTGCCTGCTCCTGCGCTGATTACCAGCAGCAACACTTAGCATGTGGACACAATGACCAGGGAAAGACCTGCACTTTATAACCGTAAGGAAGAGGCATATTATAAATGCCCATACCCATACCAATTCATTTATGTACCAAGGCAATAGCCTACAAAACAAATACACAAGGTAATCGTGACAATGATGTTAATAGATAATAGCTTTAAAAGAAGCTGTTTAGTGTGTCCCAACAGCGGATGAAGGCATTGTAAGTGGCTCAACATTGAGAGATGTCTAAAGTTTAATGTGTATGGAATACAAATTGAAGATTTGAAACAGGTCAAGTACCACTGATTTGCGAGGAAGATAAAGTTTGATTTTGATGTGTGAGCAAATTTATGCAAGTATGATTGGAACAATACGACACAAAGAGAAAAATATATACCTTGTGTAGTATGTTGGAATACATATTATCAGTATTGAGACAAGGTGACGATATAGAGAATGTAAAGAATTGTCTGAATGTAATTTGCGGAAAAGATATTTTTGCTTCAAATATGCATATTTACATTCACATAGGTTGCCAAAAATAGCACATGCTTGTTCCACTCTTTGACTGGATATGAATTTAAATAATAAAGCAAGAGATATTGGGTAACACATATGAATGCTTTGAATACCATATTTAATATTCGAATAAATGCCCCACTTTGAATAAACTCCCCTTCAGTGCCTCATTTGGAATAAATAATTCATAATTTTATTTTCCTCACATGAAATGGTAGTTAACAAAGGGAGATATTCCCTGTACAAGTGTCAACTACCAAAGCATAGCAATAAAAACAACAATAACACTGAAATGGGCAATTTCATGGTAGCGGAATCACTATTTTGCTGAACTTTTTAACTTTAATCTAACGTCATATTTACACTCCATTCTAATTCTTGGAATAATTATCATATTTACATAACTATGGAAGCCATCTATAATATCCACCCTAGTTTTTTTTTTAAAACCTATCACAATTTTGATATAATATCAAAAATATGTATGGTAGCGGAAAGACAAAAAAATTACCCTCTCTTTTTACCACTTCACATTTTACTAAAACCCTCTGATTTATGAAAGTGATTAAAAAATTGAATACATCTCAGTCAATCATAATTTAGTGTAGTATTGAATGCAAAACATTGATTTTTTTAAATGTTTACAGTTTTGGAGATATTTATAAAAATATAAGACTATGTCTGGTAGCGGAATCACAGTAGCGGAATGACCACTGATAAAAGTGCATTTGAAATTAATATTCATGAAAAACCTTCTTGACTAAATGTCAAATCTTTCACTTTTTATGAAAACAATGCTGAAGCAATTCATTTGGTATTTGAAACAAAATTTATTTTACTTTATCAAGTCTCAAACACAATTATAAAAATTATGAAAATTAATAAAAATATTGGATTGTTAATACTGTAATTACCAAAACACAATAACATTATATTTTTAGTCTAGAGTTTGCCTATCTATACTTGAAAACATTCTGAGAAATTTAGTTGTTTAATTATTTAACTTAATCAATATATAATATCATTTATGAATATAATTATAGTGGCAGAATGACAGTAGCGGAATGACATTGGAATATTGCTATAATTTACTGGTGATTCTTAAGTATATTCAAGCCTGTAGCCAGGATTTTGGGGGGTCGAGGGCCAATAAACACCTCTCTCGAATACATTCCCCTCAAAAACCCTTCTCAACAATAAACAACCCCAGGCGTTTATTCGAATAAATATGATATTTGAGTACAAAAAAATGTGTGCATACACATACAAAATAATTAATTACACTTACTCTTTGCCATTACTTGCATTAACGCCACTTGCCTCCTCAAAGTTCCATAGGGAAATATATTTATGATTGTAAGTAAAGCTTTGTAAACCTCCCTCAAAAGACTTTCGATTTAATATGTCTGGTAGCTGTAAGTAAAATTTCAAAATAAAACATTTGTAAGTTGTATTTTTGACTTGAACTTTAATTTTTACATAGCTATATATATATATATATACAGTTAAATCCAAGTCATTTTTTGTGACAAAACTTTGCTCCCATGGTGAAGCTTAGGCCCTATACTTTGTAGCATAGGCCTAGGGCTACCCTTACCACACCCTTACCACACCTTAGGCCCTAGGCCTATACTTTTAGCACACTGAGATGCTATGAAAATTCGAACTCTCTGAATTACAAATTTTTTCAATTATGAACTCTGTTCGGACGGAGGGGTACGTAATTGAGAGATGTTACTGTAATGCTATTTTGATAGGCATTCTTCAAAGAATTAAACATTTCAGCATTCGAGAATATAGTCACTGACCTTTTAAATCGGTGCATGCAGAGGGGTAAAAATCATGTGATAATTCATAACTAGGCTAGGCTACGGCCTAGTAGGAGGAGGCCTCGGCAGGCTTCACGTCTGGTCGTAGGCCTACATCTAAGTTTGTTCCTTGAGTCTAGAATATTCCTATTAAACATTCAGTTTGTTTTGTTTATGAGGGTCCACTGATTCAATGAATTCCTTAATTGTACATACTTAATATTGAATTTGAAGTAACTTTCTTCGGGTCCTAATTAAGCTTGTTTTTACAAAAGTAATTTCCAATTACAATTCCATTTTCAGCGCGGTGCGCAATTTCTTTCTGGTGACAAAAAATATAAGGATTTTTTTTTTGCACACGAACCTAATAAAATCAAGCCAAGCGTCCACTCACTGTGGCGGATAGGCAAATAACATTGGGAGTCGCAGTGATGACGTCATGACTGACTTATGATCATTCTGTTGATTATATTTTAAGTGCCATTGGATGGAGTAGACTTAATGTGATTTGGAATGAAAAATTACTTCTTATTACTTTCAAATGCTTGAAAGGATATGACCCTCAATATTTGTCTTTAAAATTTACCTTTAACAATACTACCCATTCTAAAGGCACACATAGCCAAACCCATAACAACCTGGTTCTTCCAATGTATAATATTGGACAGGGAAAAATAACTTTTTTATCATCCAGTAGCTGGAATGAACTACCACACAAATTAAAAATTAATTTTAAAGAGAGAATTTTTCATTTCAAAATCATTTAAAATAATATTTTCAAATATTATTTTATTATTTTCTTTGTTTTTATTTCTACTGTATATGTTTCTCGTCACTGTACCACTTTGAAAATCAGTACTATAGTACTGAAAGTGCCTACAGTATAAAGAAAGATTAAATAAATAAATAAATAAATCATTATTATTATTTATATTATTATCCAAAATGCTGTTTTAATTTCTAAAAGGGTAATACAATGAGTTAATACTTACACCCTTGTAGCTGTTTGGTACACCTCCAAAGTAGAACTCAGCTCCATTAGCTAGGTTTAATATTGATGCTTTACCCATGGCAAATTTCTCAGCCCCAGCATTCTGCACATCAATATCAATTGCATTCCCAACTCTGTTAGATAAGAGTTTAATAATTCATTGTTTATTGGTCATTCAATATATGATATACAGGCAGCTAGACTGGTGCTGACTTTCCAAAAGATTAAATCCGACATATTCAATGATTTAAAAAAAAAATATATATTTGATTACCTATTCCAAATGATACCTGGTAGGACAATCTAGAGACTAGCTTAAGGTCTAAGCCACAGAACAGTCGAACAAGTGCGAAACAGCGGTAGAATTTGACAAAAATAGATTTACCCTTTATCATGATAAAAATTAATCCAATGTGAACAGGCTTTATTAAGAATAAGTGTGTTTTTCAAACCAGATTCTGCAAAGGCCATGATGAATATGCAAGTTCGCACACTTACATAGGGATTGGACTTTTCATCAAAACAATTTTTGATTACCTTATAATGGAAACAGTTGACCAGATGTTTTTAGGGACACTAAAATTTGAAATAGCAACAGCTGGGTTAACACTGCTTGATAATTGGTATGCCACCTTCAGCTTGCTATTCTCAATCTCTGCTGCCATAAATTCATCCTGTAAAACAAATAGGAAAATACATTCTAAAGCCAGGTAATCACTGTGCCCAACGGTTGTCGGATAATTCTATGGCGAATGCAACACCACGAAGGTTGTGCAACAAATTGTTTTTAATGACAATCCGTTCAGACTGTCACATACAATCAACAGATGGCGTTGTATCGTCTAGCAGCGGCTGCACAACCTAGTGAGTGCCTGGCTTTATTCAACTCATGGGCGGTGAGGGACAACACTTTTCAAATGTAGGGGGATATCATATCAATTGCCCACCCCCCACTTTTCACCAATCTTTTATAGTTAAAATCTCACTTTTCAAAGCACGAGGAAAGAACAACAATTACAAATGACTGTCATGAATTTTGTCTATTCACTTGTGCTCTATTCCAAGTGCGGTGCGTATTTCCAGACCAATACTGAGTAAAAACGCAGTTGTTTGTACATTTCGTAACCATCTGAGTAACCACTCCATTAATTAACGGTTATCAGAGGTTAAATTTATTATGAAAACAACTGTACATTGTTAAAATTGGAAGCGTGTAAACCTATAAGGCCAAAATTTTTACAAACTCAAAAGTGAACAACTTCTACTATAAGCGATTTATTTCTTTTGTATGTCATTAAGACCCGTATATACTAGTGTTCAATATTATCTGCATACATAGATTCCTGTTTTTTCTAATTTTCAAAAAATTATGGTTAGTCAATTGAATGTTATACAGCCGTTATTAAACAATAATACACAGCCTTTGACACAGATGTCTGTCTATTTCGACTTATTTAAGTTTACGAACTCTGATGTTACTTGACGCAATTTCGCCATGACATAATGACACTGATAAATTCAAGTAAATCACATTTATGTTTGTGAAATAAAAAAGCTAACTATTGTTTTGTGTGCTTCCTATCTTCTTAGTCCTGTTTGATCGTAAGTTAGACAGAAGTTTTTCCACTCACAATAGTGTGTTCACAATACTTCTTGCACAAAAGCGAAATTCAAAAAGAGGAGAAAAGGAAAAACCTCTTGATTGATTTTGAAAGTACTTTACATGCAAAGGAACTAGAGAATTGAATACGTCACAAGCTAATCAGCAGATAATAAATAATTATTTTTATGGGCAAGATTTCAGTTGTTATGAAAAATCTGATTTTTATATATGTTATAAAGATTTATAAATGTAATACGAAATTTGATTTTTTTGTGTTTCACACAAAAAATTTCCCAAACACTCTTAAAGATTCCTTAACTTCAGACTCCTTTTGTGCCTTCTTAAATGATCTAAAAACTCACTTATTCTCTTCTTAATTCTAATGTATGTTATCCTTATTTCCGGCCTTATTTTCTGCATGGGCGTGTGTGTGCATTAACCTAAGTAATTAATTTTATTTCATTTACTATTTAATTTTATAACTTTTTTTTTTTTTAAAATTTTTATATGTATTTTAATATATTTATTTTTTATTTATTATTATTTTACTATTTGTTTATTATATATACTTTTTCTTTTCATTTTATTTTTATTTATTAAATAGGTTTGTAACGTATTTCTATTTTAATTAAGCATTTTAATTGTATGTATCTTAACTGACTTATTTTGTAAAACTGGGTTGATGAGGGACAGAGACATTTTGTTATAGTGATTAAATTCACTTTTGTGTCCCTGCCAGTCAGCTCAGTTAGCCTGTTTCGTTTTCTGTATAATTCTAATTTGGCATGTTGTTTGTTTGGCAATAAAAGAATAAGAATAAGAATAAATGCGAATGGATTTTTCATGTTTGATTTTGCGATCTGCTAAGAAATATAGTAGGCGCTGAAAACATTTACCTATCCAACACTGCATAAAAAAAGTTTATACCAATGTTTTTCCATTGTTTATAATAAAGAGTAATGCATATGCATTTTTTGCTAAAAAAAAAAACTCTTTTTTAGTGAAATTTTGCTGGGAATGGGGCTTTAAGGTTGATTCCAGTTCATGCTGTGGTATGGTGTTTTGAAAAATTACCAATGGCTGACAGCTATGTTTAAGAGTAATTTTGACCTTGAGGCAGGGTTCCCGGAACGCCGCCCTCAGCAGTGGGTGCGAAACACAACTCAGGGTCAAAAGTGGAACGTGAAATTTGGATATGGTTTTGTAGTCAGATTTGCTAGAAAAACTTCAGCTACCCGTATTTCTCGACTGAGAGGGAAAGAGGGATTCGAAATAATTGTCTCCATATCTTCGCTAAATTAAATTAATCACCGTAATTTAGCTTACACTATGCTTATGAATTAAGGGAGTACTTAAAATGTGAAATAATCATTTCACTACCCGACAAACTCCGAACTTTATTCATTCATTAGGCCTACATAATAGTTTCATATTGTACTCCAACATCACTGGCACATGGTAACAACCAACTGACTGCAGACCATTTCCGGTCACACATTACTCTCCATAACACAGCACCCCCTAGTTCCGTCACCTCTGGTTTCTGCAGTATACTCAAATTCCTATCAGAAGCCTATTTTTAACTTTGAATGTTTTTATGATGTATTTATGATGTACAATTGAATTTTACTTCAGCCATTGGCAGCCAAGTATTATTTTATTTAATGAATAAACCTTGAATAGGTGTGCATCGAGGGACATTACACTGTATTACAGCGCTACAAAAATGGAAGACCATCCATTACTATCATGTTTGTGTTTAGTTGTACAGTACATAAATATTACTTACACTCTTAGATACACTTAAGAACCTAATTAAATGGCTGGCACAAAATTTAAGATTCAAGATAATTTTATTGTCTGAAAACCTCATAAAATACATTCCACTGGCAGTGTTACAAGTGTTAATAAACAATTTCAGCCCCCAACCATAGAGTTGAGAGCCCAAATCATGGCAGCTGTGCCAACTGCTCCCAAGTGGTGATGCAGTAGAATCCTGATTTTTTGCAACCTTTAATTTTTTATATTTTGCTAGTATCTTGTAAAATAATATATTCTGGAAAACAAATAATTATCACAAAGATTATTTACCTCAGTGATCTTCAAGATTTGGAAGCCACATAATATATTACAATAAAGATTGTTGAAATAATAAAACAAAACTTGCTACATACTTTTTTCTTCTGCATCATCTAGGGCCTTTGTGCTGATGTTAATGTTTGCCTTGACATCCTCCAGAATGGACTCAGTAAGGGTGATATTGGTCTTGGCAGTATCGATAATATTCTTACTTGCATTTGCTACCTGTTCAGCTTGCATTGAAAGGTTAAAGGCTTTTCTTGCTTCTTCTGAATCAACTATAAAAACACATCAATTGATAATGTAGTAAAAAATGAACTAAATAGTCAATATACAATGAACGTTTAGGAGTTACACCACTAAAATTACTATCTATAGCACAGGTTGGCAACTTTTTGTGGCCCACAACTCTATAATGTCCGGTCTGCCTATCATCTTTGGCTAGAAAACCCCTTGCTCTTACAGCATGACACTGATTATCTTTATAAATTATGCATAACGATAGCAGTGCATAAAGGATTTTCTGGATGTGTCAAAGTTCAAATGCAGCCTTTAGTGTTAAATCAAAAATACATTTTTGGCCCTCCAATTTATGTTGATACCCACCCCTAGTCTATAGACTACCATTCTATCAAGTTTTACAGAGGTATATCCTGCAAAGGATCTTATGTTGGATTGTACATTACTTTCTGCTCTCCTTTAAATAATATAAATATATAAGGATGGGCTGATTTTCTCATCAGTATTTTTAATTACTAAATAGAAACAATTTACAAACCTCCTTCCAAAATGCTGTGGGTGTGTGTAAATGTTTATATTTTATTTACTTATCTTATTAAAATATGAACATATTTGGTGCAATTTTCAGTATTTGATATTGATTTTGTTTTATATAATATGTAGGCATATTATTAAGTAAACTGCCTTAATAACTCAGACACTATATCTTTAACAAAAAGTTATGAAAATCACAATAAATGAAAAAAACAGAAACTATCAAATTGCTTGCTAAAAATACGTTTTTGGTCAAATACCTTCAGGTAAGTCATTGATTTCATTTTTCAACATCTGAAGATTATAATTTACTTCGAAATTTGTATTATGCAGTTCTTGCACAAAGGCCTCGACACGCATCCTTATTGGTTCAAGTTCTGAAATTCAAAATAAAACATCATAATAACTAATAATACACAGATTTCAATTTAACGAAGATGATTGTTTTTCCTGGTCAGCTGGCTGCATCATTCCCTGTCTAGTATTCCTAATGGAATCTATCTGTAGCTTGTTGGTTAAAGCCCCATTCCCGGCAAAATTTCAATTTAAAAAAAAAATCTAATTTTTGTATAATGTTATAAAGATTTATAAATATAATACGGAATTGCTAGTTTAACTGAATTTAGACATTCCTAAGAATGGAAAAAATGTAAAATAAGACTCATTCTCTTTATTATCCTGTCTCTTATACACATCTAGATGTGTATAAGAGACAGTATTTTATGAGAAATAGTCTGTATTTCTCATTTTTTTTATTCTTTTGCGTAAAACTAAAATTCATGCCAATATTTTTCCATGATTTATAATAATTGGAGTAATGCAAATGCATATTTTCTAAAAAAAGTAAGTTTTTAGTGAAATTTTGCCGGGAATGGGGCTTTAAGGTGCTTGCCATCCAGTCTTAGGCTGCTGAATTGCAATCCTGTGACTGCAGAAACTTTTTCTCTTGACTAAAACATAAACACTGAAAGATTTATATATTTTATAACAATGCAAGAGTTGGTAAGGTCCCATAGGCTGATAGTTAATCTCCAATCTATGTATATTATGTATATATATATATTTTGATTGAAAGGTATGATCAAAATTTACTAAGAACAACCCTAAACAAGTGTTTGGATTGGAATTTTCAGTCAAACTATTACTATGTGGAAACCACTCAATAGTTGATTTAGTTCGATTTTTGGTTTTCCTCACTCTTGTTGTTCTTAAGTTCCTTTGAGTATTCTAAATTAAAAGAAATTGATTATGATGTTTTTTGTTAAAAAATAAAGGCATTAGTGGACACTGATGTAATAATACTGTAATAACGACATCTGCAATAATACTAGTGGCCAAGGTTGTCCACAGTTCAATGATGTTAATATACAATGGCATATGCTCCTTAGGACATCTCTGTAATATGTTAGTTTAGGATCTCTATTTTATAGCTATTTTGCTCTACAAACTATGTATGTTAAGGGTCTCTGTAATATATGACGGCTGCATACTGAGGGGTTCCATACAATAGTTGTTGAGGGTCTCTATTCTTCTGTTGATTCTGTCTATACTGTTAAGAAATGTCATTGTAGATGTGTTTCTATACACTCCTCACCTTCATCAAGTTTTTTCTCGGCCTCCTTTGCCTCATCCAATTTTTTTTTGCTTTTTTTAAGTGCTTTATCTGCCTTCAGATTTTCACTCTTCAAGAGAAAAATTAAATTGAGATTAAAGTCGACTAAAGCTATGTTTAGCTGCAGGCTAAGCAACACCATATTTTTACATTAAATAATTACAACATGGATGAATAGGACTAAGTGAGTATCCTAACCTGTTGTTTTGCAATTTCTGCTGCTGCCAGAGAATCATTTGCAGATATTTTTGCATTGTCAATGGCATCCACAATGTCAGAATATGCCTTGGCAGCCTGATCAGCAAGCTCTGCATATTCTACCCCAGTCTTAGACAGCTCTACTAATCTGGCAGCATAAGCTGTTAGGTTCTTGGCATGTTCGCCTGCTTGATCTACAAGATCTTCTGTTCCCTCAAGATCTTCCATTAAGGTTTTTACCACTGGTGCAAAGCGTTTGATGCCAGCGACAAGCCTGGTGTAATCTTCAGTCAAGTTTGTATTTGAAGCTTGGGCATCTATGAGGTATGATCTAGCTAAGGCTAATAATTCATTAGAATCTTCAATCTTTCTGGTACCATTAGTAAACAAGGAATTTGATAGATGAATATCAACCTATACAAAAAAAGGAACTTTCATACTACAGTGTCTTTTTCACATTAAACATATTTTTTCATGAAAAGAGGTACAGTTCAGTTGCACAAACACGTTCAATTAAAATATTGTTTTTACACAAGCTTGTGAGAATAGTAATAATTAAATATAATTCTTTTAAGTAAAGAGTAAGCGATATAAAAAGCATTTAATGGTATTTTTTATTATTAATGTTTGATGTCTGAAGCTGCCATATATTATATAGGAATTTTGTTTCTCCTAGGCTTTGCCCTCCTTAACTTTGTTGTAATGTTTCAGGTAATAAATATATTGTTAAACATTTGAAAAGCCAAAAAAAAAAAAAGGAGTTATTCAATGTGGCAGAAAGTGATGAATGAAATATATTCACCTTTAAATTTCCTTTTGATATTAAATTATCAGCATTTATCTTTTTTGACTCAGAAACAGAACGATTTGCATCATTGCTCCAGCCAATTACATCGTTGATGTCATTTTCGTCATGTTCCAAATGTGACGTAACATTCATCAAATGAGTCAGGAATCCTTGAACGTCTTGATTCAGATGTGTCACATTATTCAATACTAGGATAAAAAAAAAAATGACAGGCTTAATTCTAATATGCATCTTTGTAATTACAATCCAGTTCGTTTTAAAATATATTAAAATTTGATATTCCAAGATATGTACATTTCCCAGGTCGAGTGGCCAAGCGGCAAAGCAGTGGTGCTCCAGCCCCTTACAGCGGCTAGGTAGACACAGACTACACCCATACGCAATTCAGTGCAATGACGCTGTGAGTTATTCTCCTACCTTTACCTTTACAGAAAAGAGAATTGGCAATATATGCCAGAACGAAGAAATTGGTTCTCTTTTCCTCTAAAAAACAAGGTGGTTAGATCATGGAGGTATTATTGAGATCATTCAAAAAAGGTCTGTGCACACACTATGCAATTAGGCAAAGGACAAAGCTGCCGCAAAGAACCAAGTTAAAGCTAATACATTTATCTGTCAAAAAATACTAAACTACGAAAAAGAGTTTTGAAGTTAATGAAATATTTACATGAGCCTTAAAAGTATGGTATATTTCAACTTGAATTTTCATTAAAATTGGATAAAACTTAATAGATATTAATTAAGGAGTGGTTGAGGATTATAATAAAATATTTTTGTGTAAACACATGTGGACTATTCGAAAATTCAATCCAATGTCAGAAAAATATTCAGTCTTACGCTGCCTCAGCTTTATAGTCAAACCAGTCAATCTTTAGACAAAATTATAATGAACACAGAATTGCAACAGAAATATTTTGCAGAATCTGTTCCTAAAATATACACATAACATACTAAAAATCTAATCTTGGGAACATTGTTAATTTTAAAGTTATTTAACGAGTTAACATCAAACGGTTTATCGCATGACAGCTGTGTTGAAGCGTATAAAAGCCTGTTATTGCCAAGTTGTTGCTAACAAAAAAATGTTATAGGATAGACGCCCATGCACGATCCAAATGCAAACACATTGGTTTGTTGTGTCAAAGTGATTTGTTGGCGAGTGATCTCCTTCTCAATAATACCTCCATGGTTAAATGACACAAAGTAGGCAGCAATGCCTTAAAAATTGTGTTACTGATATTATATTTTATTTGAATTCTGGGAGTAGTGGGAATAGTATTTTACCTTATAACCAAACTACAAGAAATAGTAACTCACACATCCTTGCAGCAATATACTCTTTGCGGCTTGCTTCCTCAGCTGCTGTGAAATTGCTGCTTTCAATCTCAGTGACAATGCGTCTTGCTATTGCCATTGATTCTTGCAGACCGTCTTGTTCCTCAGTAATGTTCTTATTCTTGCTCATCACAATAATATCTTTGTAGAAATGTATCATTATTATTTAATATTTGTACAATTGTTGTTAACTAGTATCTTTCACCATCCACTGATAATAATCATTTAAAAAAATAGGGTAAAATCACACAAAATAATGAATGGTATTTTAAAAAAGTAAACTAATCTGTAACCAAAAGTTAACATTCTTTGATTTAAAAAGTATGTGGAGCCAACACTGCAATAACTGAACTTACGTTGAAGACCTGCGTAAGATTCATTGATAAATGTTTCCAGATTGTTTGCTCGTTGCTTTACATTAAGTGCGGCTGGTAGATGCTCATTTTCTGCTGAATCTTTGATCTTCACGGACTGGGCAAAAATATAAAGAAATGGTAGCACCACTAAATATAGATTTAGTCTAATAAAATTGATGGTGTTGAAGATGATAATGAAGATGATGATGATCATAAGATGATGATGTTGATGATGATGAAGATGATGATGAGGATGACAACGGTGATGACTGATGATGACGATGATGATAATGACGACGATTAATATTTACCAGTGCTTCAATTTCATTTGCTCTTGTGCTAGTTCTATTCAGCTCTGCAGTCATATTATCCAACTTAGCCTCAAGTAACATATTGTTGTTCACTAAGACTTGTGATACCTCAGGCTTCCATGTTAAGAAATAAAAAATAAGTTAATCATCAGAAATAATAACAATAAACAATACGTAGTTTTGTATCGCACTTCATGCCAAACCCTTAATGTATCTTAACAATACCAGTTACACTGATTCAAACTCATAATCAGCTCCATGTGAAGTATTTAAAAATGTTGCAGCTAGTAAGATATAGTAGCAGTGGTAGATATAGTAGCAATCATAGTAGCAACAGTAGTAGTAGTAGTAGCACTACCAACAGTAGTAGTAGTACTAGTAGTAGTAGTAGCAGCAATAGTATAAGAGTAGAACTATTAGTAGCACCAAAGAGTACAGAATTGCAAGGTCTGCCAATTTTGTATGCACACAATGAAACGAAAAATGAAGCACTACCATGGGATGGGGGCGCCCTATCAGAATTCAAATAGAGCTCAACACTCAAACATAGGTTCTATTGACGCAGCACACATTTCAACGTTCTTTTTTTCCTCTAGTTCGTGGTAGTACTTTTTGAAATACCCAAATAATCAGACCTCTTGGAATTCTATACTCTTTGGTAATATTACTAATAGTAGCAGCAGTAACAGTAGTAGCAGTCATAGTAGCAGCAGTAGTAGTAGTACTACTAGTGGAAGTAGTAGAAGCAGTAACAATATAGTAGAAAAATAGTAGTAGCAGTAGTAATAGGGTAGTAGAGTAGAAGAGTGGTAATATTAGTTTTACCTTGAGTTCATTCCACAATGTGTCATTTAGCTGATCTAAACGGTCAAGATCAGCTTGACCAAGAGGAATCTCGCCTGGAGTAGTCATATTAACCTCCAAAATCATGCTCTGCATCGCATCCAGAAGTTGATGTACACATAGGTCACATTGTTTGCATCCTTCTTGCGTCAAGATGTAACGATCCTCACAGGTGTCACAATATTCTCCGGTGGCACCAACTGGACAGAGACAATCCCCTGTGACTGGTTCACATTCAAGGAGCTCAGGGCAAGAGCATTCTAAAAAGAGAGTGTACTCATCATATACACAACACTAATTCAGTTGAAATAACTACCAAAATGTCTGGTATATACTAGCATATTCTGTTCCAGCATTTCAAATTAATATTCAATACTTTATAGCTACTTCAGCCATTAATGGCATGAGCTTAAAAGACAACTTGCATTTGCGAGGGGAGGAGGAGGGGAGGCAAGTATCCTGGATGCCCTTTAGGCCTTCAAAGGTCCCACTCCCCACCCCAAGATTGCACACATATTGGTTCTTTGCTGCTTTGATTAGTACTCTTACAACAAAAATTCTATTACAAAAAACGTCTGAGTAGTTGTTGTCTTATAACAGAAAGAGAATTCTTACACAAGTTTATCTAAAGATTTTTATGAAACCCTTTTGATGGTCAGTAGGCCCCAGAAGTCTCCTCCCTCCCAACCCAATGTAGACTGCTAGGAATGGGTGCTTCGCCACTTATGAGTAGTACTACAACAACCAAAATTATCATAAAATGGAAGGTTTAGTCTGAACAGAAAGAGAATTGTTATATACTGGTTCATCCCGATAATGAAATCTTTTAAACAGTCTTCACCCAATTCCTAAAATTAACAACCATCAATAACTATGCATACCTATACATCCTGTTGGTCCGTAATTCCAGAAACCCCGCAAGCAACGAGTGCATTTGTCACCCCCGACACCAGGTAAACAGGAGCATTCACCCGTTTGAACATTGCATTCAGGCATGACAGATGCTATGCCACAGTCACATGACAGACATCCTTGACAAGATGAGAAGCCCCATGTACCTGACTGATGTTCAATAAGGACATAAAAATATGTTCTGTTTAATTTTTTGATAATTCAAAATGTTTAATTGAGCAATCAATTAACAGATCTACTGGCATTATGTCATCCAATGATAGTGCACCATCAAATTCGAGACCCTCCAATTGTGAGAACGCTCTAATTCACTTTTCAATAGAACCCCAAGTAACAAACAACTTTGTCTATTAGCACTAAGCTAAGACCGAACCCCGAGACCACCAACAATTTTCAGGTTTCAAATATGGTCTGAAATTGGAGGGCGAACTGTAACTAGATTTACTTATCATGTTAGTTATACAGCTCTGCCATGCTATGTGTGATTTGCTCCTGTATGGCTGTGCTGATCGGAACAAACATGTTTTTCAACAAATCATAGCTATTTGTCACATAAAACTTGATAATGTAGCACACATGGCTGGATATTTCTAAAGTATCAATAAACATTTAATAATAAACAAAACAACTATCATCATCATCATCACTTAAAACCAGGCTCTGGAATAATTTTTTTTTTATATGTTGTACAACTGTTATTTATTTATTCCTCCTTTTTACTGGATTGCATTTTCAGTAACGTAGAACTGTACTGCTTTCCAAAATGTTCCAGTTACAAAGTACAGTAAAGTCAAAAATAATAAAAGTTTAAATAAAGTAAACAAAGTAATTAAATAAAATTAAAAAATGTACAAAGGTAAAAATCTTAACTAAATTACATTTGAATCAATAAAGATCAAATTTTTGAATTCATTAATATTTTTTCGTTTTGCAGTTTTTCTAATTTGAGCAGGTAAATTATTCCATTGGTTTGAGGCTCTGAATTTAAAAGTTCTTTTACTTTGAACGTTTTCCAATTTGGTGTTATTAATGTTTTACTACTTTGAATATGGATGCATTTGGGATGAAGTGAATCATTGAATTCAAACACTGACAATAAATATGATGGTGCTTGACCATTTATACATTTGAAAGTTCTAATTTTGCTAAGACACAAAAAGCATGTTTGACAAAAAACTCTGAAGCGGTTAATGAAATACATATTTTAGAAAGTTTGAAAACTGGTCGGAAAAGGTGGAAAAGAGGGTAGTTATGCCCCTTTTCCCCCAGTTTTTAATATTCAAAAATCTGTATCTCATTTACCACTTTCAAGTTTTCCGCCAAATATGCTTTTTTGTCTTAGCAAAATCAGGTGTACAACATATCTAAAATTGTTTTTCCTCCAGAGCCTGGCTTTAAAGTATCTCTTCAACATCATTATCAAAATCACAATTTTAACCATACTCATGAGATGATGTCACTATGAGCATTCATGTCATAATGAACATCCACTGACAGCTAATGTGTTACCTACCCTACACCGACTGCAATTGCTTCCAACTACATTGGGTTTGCAAGTACATGATCCTGTGCTGTTATCACACCTAGACACTCCACATGTGTTGCACTCACATTCTATTAACAAAGAGAAAGAGCTTGACGTCATTCCAAATGATTTTTTAAATTTTTAAATATTGGAGAAACAGTTAGGAGTGTAAAAGAAAGAAAAAAAGAACATCGTAAGAAAATAAAAAATGAAAAATCTTCATCCATTATCTACTAACACTTTAATGAACATGAAAGTATAATACATACTCCAAGTATTAGAATGCACGCCATTGTGTTGGGATTCAATATTTCAACATTTCAATTTTCAATTCAATTCAAATAACTTTTATTCCAATTATCAACATAAACAATACACTTAGATAAAAAAAAAATGTTTGTTTGCCCTCCTCCACCCGCCCCTAACTCACTAAAAAAATAGGGGCGGAAAAAAAAAAAAAAACTTTAAAAAAGGGTTTTTTTTCAGCTTTCTTCTTTACAGATAAAAAAAAAATGTGAGTGAATTTATCTTTATTTTTTGCCAGATGCCCTACAAATTAGTCTAAAGTTGCTCTCTGATGTAAGACATTGCCATTCCAGGTCTCTGTAGGTTATTTTAACTGATGAGTATCTTAAAAAAAAAAAAAAACTTTTTCCACCCATCCCTTTTTATTTAAAAAAAAAATGGCAAACAAACAATTTATTTTTTTAGGATTTATCAGCAAAAGAAAGTGTACAATAGCAGCTGATAAAAGGAAAAGGTTACAAAACAAGCATGAAAATGCATTAGATATGTAACCTTGCAAAAAAAATAAAACAAAAAAATAATAAAAATAATACAAAAAAAACCCAATAATATAAATATTAGTATAATAACATTAATGAAATAACAGATAAAACATATATGGACTTATCATTGTTAACATTTATAATTAATTAATATCATCATCAGGAATGAAAAATTAGCCATATTTGCAAGCTTATATACACAAGTACCAAAAGTATCTAACCAATCAAAACATTACCTCTAGTAGGTAACATAGCTGTGAATAAACTAAAGTGGTATTAACGAACACCACAAGGAAAAAGAACAATTTATACAAGTAAAAGTGTTGAGTACATATCCAGGGGATCCAATGTTACATCAAATTAATGAAGCAGTGCACATTAAAGAAAACAACCTAGGCCTCAACGTCAAAGATGAATAAACGGGAAACAACAATCATCAAAGGACATAAAGCCAACGATGATACCCTAAGATACACCATAGAGGAATTAGTTTCCTCCATGGATACACTATGTACTTGAATCTTCATTCAATCATTTATTCAGCATTTTTTTTTTATTGGTATATGTTTGTTTTTTACTCACCATTATTTAAGTCACTAATGGTGGTAATATTCACACACCTGTGGAATTACTAACTACACAACGATACATCACATCAATTCCATTACCTTAACTGAGGGCCAGATAGGCTGAAACTGTTTTCAAGGTAATAATGACTTTATATTATTTTATTCAACGTTAATGCTTCCTTTTACTTGCAGCGTAATGGGGCTATACGGAAAGTACAAAAGTAATGTAAAAAAAAAAAAAAATAATAATAATAATAATAATAATAATAATAATAATTGTTAAGTTGGACTCTAATTTCTCCATTGTCTAAGTTCCCCTTAAGGTAAGTGTTAGTAACATAATAATAATAAAAATAATAATAAAAATAATAATAAATAATAATAATAAAATAATAATAATAATAATAATAATAATAATAATAATAATAATAATAATAATAACAATAATAATAATAATGATGAATAATAATAAAAAGATGAATTAAATATTTAAAAGATGCTTTTTCAGGCGGTCCTCAAAACACATTCAAGGACGTTGCCTCCTTAATTAATATTGAGAGCTGGTTCCATAATGATGCACTGGCAGAAAAAGATTAAAAGCATATATTTTGTTTTAGATGTAAGAAGCATGCGAGAAGAGGATCTAAGTAAACAGCTGGTAAGGTACAACAAGTTGGCTGAACGACAGATTATTAAGCAATAACTTTTCATCTATTATAACTCCAAGACTACGAGCACCAGAGTCAGTATTGATGGACTTATTTACAAAACGAATGGATGAAAGTTTGATTTGGTCTTTGAGGTGTCTATGAAATGTGCAAAAACCTCTGTTTCGTCATCATATAGCTTAAGTTTGTTTGCAATCATCCACCTGCAAACATCAGAAAGGCAATCCTGTAATTTGGACAACTTAGTTGGAAGATCTTTTGGTGAAGAAGCGACATACAATTACAAGTCATCAGCATACGCCAGATTTCAATACCATGTGATGCAATTAAATCTTCAAGCAGTGACACATAGTAAAAATCATTATATTTATTGTATTTCTTTGTTTCAATGTTTCAATTTAATATTTTGTTTAATATATTCTTTTATTTTTACATCAATATGCACAAGAGGTATTAAACTAGGGTCAACTGATATTTCAATTCTGCAAACAGACAAAGTGAGCGATGCTCAGTATAGGAAAATGCATGGCTCCTTGAATGATACCAAACTTAGTAACAATATTCCTAATTAACATCAAAGATCACCATAGCATGAGAGTAAAAGTTTGTAACCATAACATTTATTATACTTTCTTAATGTAAATAACGGTGTAAAATACTGATTTAAATTTAGATTACACAAATCAGTGCTGCTGTAATTCTGAAAATTTTATATTGTTTTAACTATTTTTTGATTTGTATTTTTACTGCTAGCTTTAGAGGGATAAACAATGTTATAATCTGTTTATTGCTGCCTTTTTGTCATTTGTTTTTTTAAATACATGCCCTTCTATCTGTTTTTTCTGTCATGATAAAATGTGCAATTATATTTCTGTCTTTGCAAGGACCCCAATGGAAATGAGTTTTACTTTTTGGGCTTCTGCTGGGTCACGTTTTTGTACAATATTTATCTTGCCTGCTTTTTGTATATCACTTTCATGTACTGTATGTATTTTATGACTGTGATTTGAATAAATTCAATCAAATTCAATCAATGTATAGCAATGAGCCTAGTGCATAGTAGTATTCTACAATTTCAAACACCAGTTAAAGCCATACATTTACAAAGAAAGCAACAAAAAATACTTCAATTAAACTTACTTTGGCAATTATGTTGATTGACAGCATCTCCATAGTAATCATCTGTGCATCTGTCACAATTAAAGCCAGAATACCCATCAGCACAGAAGCATTCACCTGTTAGGCGGTCACAACGCCGTCCTACAGTGTTTGGATCCGTGTTGCCATGACAAAAACATGGTTGACAGTCACCTCCAACTACTTCAGGAGAACCGTAATAATCATCTTCACATCTATTGATAAAACAGATGTGCAATAACTTTAATTACCAATTATCTGTTTTTTGGACATATATAAATTATAATTAAATGAAAAGTGAAGAACAGCGGTTACAGCAGGAGGAAAGTTAGTAACTTAAAATATCAAATTTCAATTTTTAGATAAATTTCAACACATTTATCATGAAGCATTCCAAATCAATTGGTTCAGTTTTTTCAAATAAGTACTTACTCTCCACAGGTGGTACCTTGGTAACCAGGTAAACAATCACATGTTGTTACTATACCGGATACTGAGCATGAATAAGCAAAGCTGAAAACAGTTTATAAACATATTTACTACATTTACGATTTAATCATCAAGGATCATAATGTGTTGAAATAGATAAATAAAGTAGTTGTTTGTTTAATATTGTTCATTGTGTTCTTAAAGTATTTAATTTTATTTGTTGTATTTTGGGCTGATTTTGGTTGTGTGCACCATAAACATTCATATCATTATTATTTTACACATTACTACTGTATATAAATGTCAACAAGTCAGTACGGTTTAATTGAATATTTCTATAATGGGCCTACATATTAATCTGAAATAAATATTTGAAATTAACAACAAGAATAACGCAAGTCAAAAGAAGATAAAATATACACTTACCTATTTCCCTCACTGGAGTGTGGACAAGCACACAACTGACAGGCAAACGGATAGTTTTGGTTTGAATCCTCATAGTAGCCTGACTTGCAACTACCACAGCTTGGCCCATCAGTATTGTGTTTACAGTACTATAATACACAAATTGGCATTAGGAAGGGCTGTATCAATCTTCAAACAAACATCTCTTAACATATCTGACAGCATTTAGAAAAAGGCCTCAATAACAAAGCAACAAATTAGTTATTATCACACCAAGCATCCTTATTTTTTTTCTGTTATCAAAATAATAATAATAATAATAATAATAATAATAATAATAGTAATACCATACTCGTGCGAATAAGCACCCAGGCATTTAAAATATTTTTTGCCCTTTTTGAGAGGCGCTTAATTATTCAAACGGGCGCTTATGAAAACAAAGTGGAAATTGAGGGGGGGTTCTTCTTGGAACCTGGAAAATTCAATGGGCGAATTTTAAATGAAAAAATTATATAAAGACATCCGAAAACCGAAGATTACAAATGGTTCTGGTGCACAAAAGATAATCGTACATAGAGCATGGCTTGTGACAAGAGTTCTGTGAGTTTTAACAGCAGATGAAATTAGTGGTGGTGGTGGTGGTCTACAAGCTTGTTGGCCATCTGCCGATTAAGATTAGCAGGATCATTGCAGGGCTTCTTGCAAACTAACATGAAAACGTGCTAAAGGTGCAAATTGTCGGGAATGTAAGAAAAGGAAAACTGGAAAGATACTGTCTATGGAACTCTCACGAGAGGGGCGCTTATTCACGCGAGTACGGTAATTGATTGATATATCGATTGCTTGATTGACAGTCAATTGATTGATTGATTGATCAACCGATTGATTGCCTATCTGACTAATTGATTGGCTGAGTAATAAATTCTCTAATTGACAGCCTAATTACAAAATTTATTGCCTAATTGAATAAATGACTGACTGACAGCCAGAACATTGATTTGATTGATTGATTTATTATCTGGCTGATTGCCTGTTTGTTTGCTTGATTACTTATTTAAATTCCTATTTGCTTAATTGATTTCCTTGATTGATTGATCGCTTTACGGGTTGCCTGATTGACTGATTGATCGATTGATCAATTATACAGTTTATACTCACATTACATTCACCGGTATCTTTATTGCACTGATCGCTGTGTCCATTGCATTCACATGGGATACAGCTCCCAAGAAACAGACCAACTCCAGAACGATAATAACCATCAGCACATTCCTATGTGAGAACCACAAAAAACATATTTAGAATTAGGACACATGCGATGCATGATTCTCAGCACAAAATGGCCACAAACATACGTATGCAAGGTAAATTGGTCAAGGTAAATTGTTGTTGAATATGAACTGAAGTACTAAAAGTAACATACTGTCCATAATGTGGGCAGGTTTTTCATTTCAATTAATTATATTGGCACAAGCAGCCCAGGGATTGCATCAGCAACATTATGAAGTAGAATAACACCATGGGCAAGTGTTTGTCAGGGAATCATAATAAGCAATTAGTAGAGCTCCGCATAGTACACTATAGGAAAATTATTATATGAAGGTTATAATTCAATAGCAAAATTATCAGGCAAATTGTTTCTGCTACAGAGTACGAGCATTTATACTGCATCTTTCCTTTCGGTTATAAAGCGCATGCTAAATCTACAAGCTCAGGGTAAAACTCAATTCAGAATGTAATACCTGTCTCTTATACACATCTAGATGTGTATAAGAGACAGCCTACATTATGTTTGCAACTAGGTTGCAATAACAGCACAAAAGAAGATGAGTAACATGTGCTATACAAACCAGTTTAAGTAAGCAGTGTGATCCACAAAAATGAGTTAATATCAGCTTTATTATATTAAGGGACCACCTCATTAGGATCCGTAATCCTTCCTCCTTAAACATTTTTAGTTGTTGTACAAAAATTATTTTGATAAACCCACCTGCACTGGCCAGTCACCCGGTCACATTTATTAATGTCCCCTTCAGTTCCTCTAGGGTCACAATCACACTCCTAAAAAGAAAGTTTGGATGAAGAAAAAACAATGATATAATTGCAACAATTATTTAGCTTCAACAACCAATAACTGGAATGATGAACATATAGGTAGGCCTGACCAGAGTGGCGGCTCTAGGGGATATTTTCTGGGGGGAGGCTGAGCTGTCCGACAGAGGGACTTGAGGTTATAGGCCCCAGTTGGGGAAAGGGTTTAAGAGGGTTTCCCCCTCCCAAATGAGATTATTTTAAGAACAGGAAAATCTGGATGGCCAGAAATAACACTCTCAAACTGTGACAGATGTGAGTTGGCTTGGCGTGGGCCGATTTATATATATTTTTTTGTCCGACTGCAAGACGACCTCTGTCCGATGGGGGGGGGGGGCCCTTGACCTGCCTGGTGGTGTTATCATGCACTTGTAAATCAGTGGTGAAAAAAAAGCAGGCGATGCAAGCAACTTACAATGCAGCCTGCAATGGGGTCGTAACCAAAATAGTTCTCCTTACAAGCATCACAGAAATTGCCGATGACATTAGGAGGGCAAACACAAACTCCAGTCTGGTAGTGGCAAATGCCAGACAAGCACTGGCAACCTTATTGTGAAGAAAATCAACAATAAAATACGGTTAAAACACATTTCTAGAAGCACTTCTCGTGTTAATTTCAAACTTTTTATGGTAACACTACCAAAAAAGAAATATTGAATGCCTACGTCTGTCTCTTATACACATCTAGATGTGTATAAGAGACAGGCCCAAGGTGTACTGGAAATTACCCTAAACAAAAACAAAAAAAACATATCTATTAATTTGTAGCAAACAATTTTAAGAATAAATAATTGTACTGGGCCCACTTGGAGAACAGTAACATTTTACTGAAGTAAAATACCCAGTATAAAGAACAAATAAAGAATAATTATCAGCAATGTTTTTTTTTCTTTGAAGCATTTACAGGGGTAAATCCAGAATTTTTTAAACAGGCAAAATCTGACAAAATGAACTAAAAAATAACAATACAAAACAGGAAGGAAAACAGATTGGCAGGTGAATGTGGAAATAGTGAAACGGAATGAATAAGAGGTAGAAACAGAGATTGTAACAAATGGGAGAAATGAGAACAGGGAGGAAAAAAAGAAGGGAGAGAAGGGAGTGTAACTGGTGGAATATAGGATTTTCCATACGTAATAGGCTTCTCAGCTTATGAAAAATAAGAAAGAAGAATCAGTTTTATAAAGATATTTAATATCTAAAAAAACAGGATCACTTAAACCAACCTCCAGGATGTCTAGCTCCACATCTTGTCTTTCTCGATTAGGTTCGTATATGTTACTGTACATAATCTCTAGGCTGCTTCCCTGAAAAATGTATATGAAAGTGTTACCTTAACTATTGAACCAAAAAGAAAAGAATTATGTTAATATTATTATAATAATTGTATTATACATATAATCAATGATACATATTTAGTAGTTCTCTGCTTAATGGTAAAAGCTCTCAGTGAATCTTATGGGGGAAATAATAGATTGTTTTTCTTTTATTACTTTATTACTATTATTACTAAATGTAATATTATAAGTATAATAGCTTCTTGCTTTTTTATGTTTCTCCCTGCCATTCCACTTTGTTTATTTCACTGAAATCTTCCAAATTTGTTTGTTGTGATTTATAATTTGCTTCAAACTTACTGACAAAATAACATCTGGGCGTCTTATTGGGTTAGCTGGATTCAATGTGCTTGCTCGATAAGACACAATGTATCGTAATTTACCACCGTATGATGTTATCTAAAAGAATATGGGAAAAAACATTAGTGAAAGAGATTAATGATTGGTTCATTAATTACACGTTGATAAATTTGTGTTTCTATCCTTGTCTATTATGGTAACACACCACAACAGCCCCTCCTGACACTTCCAGACAGAAGTAGGTGTCAGATTCAAACTTTCAATAACAATGTTTTCCTGCTAATATGCTGTATTGTTGAGTGAAAAAAACCAATATAACAATACAAAATTACATATTTTAATGTATTACAACATAAAGAGACACTTGGATACTATTGGTACATAGGGCCTCACTGACTTTTCTCTAATAGTTTCAACAAGTTTTTAGGCCTACAAGGAGGGTGGACTGTGGAACACTACCTCATAATTACATAAAATCAAGGGATGTGATACCTTATATCCTAGATATTCTGTTGGGGCGACCCAATAGATGGTTGCTAGAGGGTCATCTCCCGTGCCACTGACATATAGTGATACTTCATTGTCACGTAGAATTACATCATTGTTCCGTACGTTGGTTACATTCCAACCAATCATAGTATTAACCTTAACAACATAGTAGTAAAACAAGAAATTATATTAGCTAATATCTTTAATGACAAAATCAATTAATAACAATAATTACAATATCATAAACCTTTAAAAAGATAATAACAACAAACAAATTATATAACAATACCTAAAGCAATAATACTAATAACAATAACATTATTAATAATAAATCATCATATCATCCTTATAATGTAAATAAAATTTGTTAAAATATATGGCAATAATGTTTAAAACATTTTCAAAAGTATTTCAAAAATCTAAAATACACAAATGCATAATGATACATTGGACTGTACCATACAATATAAGTACAAGTATGTATAATGCAGCAGTAGAATCTTACCTCCTGCCTGTACAAATTACTACTGGCAACACAGTCATTCGTGATGCCAAAGCAGAAACAGGAAGTACAACCTTTAGGATTACGCTCCTCCAAGTAGAACGTACTGTTATCACATTGATGACAGAACTCACCATGGACATTTTCCTAGCGACATAAACAAGAAAAGTAATATGCAGGTGGAGATACAAGAAAAGTATACACAGTTACTAAGAAAAAATTTGCACGCATCTTCTGCTATATTTTGTTCAATCAACAACCAAGAAAACAGCCACATGTCAATCTGATAATTAACTTTAAATAAAGTTAAATGTTTTGGAAAAATTGAGTGTCATTTTCTGCATAAAATCACAAGAATAGGAAAACAGGAAGTGAATAGTAGCTACCCACCTAACCAACCCCTACCCCTTCACCAAATGTAAATAATTACTAATCCTTGTGTTTGACTCATGAATTGGATAGCAGACAATGTAAGGATTTTTTGTAGTAAAGTCTGTAAATCTGTGGAAACAGAATTGTTTGTAATCTGTGTCTCGCTTAACTTTTTAATGTTTTTTAAAAAGCAATCAAATGTTTTGATTTAATGTTTCTGAAGGATTTTTTTTTTCAAGATTTCAATACATACCATTAAGTATGCAAGAAATAAATATTTAAACGTTTACCTTGCATAGACACTCAGCTGAGACTTCATCACACACTCTCTGTACTGTACCTGGTAACTGGCAGTTACATACATGACAGAAGGGATAGGAGTGGTGTCCGGGCAAGCACTGGTCACAGCGTCGTCCACCTACATTATGTTTGCAACTAGGTTGCAATAACAGCACAAAAGAAGATGAGTAACATGTGCTATACAAACCAGTTTAAGTAAGCAGTGTGATCCACAAAATTGAGTTAATATCAGCTTTATTATATTAAGGGACCACCTCATTAGGATCCGTAATCCTTCCTCCTTAAACATTTTTAGTTGTTGTACAAAAATTATTTTGATAAACCCACCTGCACTGGCCAGTCACCCGGTCACATTTATTAATGTCCCCTTCAGTTCCTCTAGGGTCACAATCACACTCCTAAAAAGAAAGTTTGGATGAAGAAAAAACAATGATATAATTGCAACAATTATTTAGCTTCAACAACCAATAACTGGAATGATGAACATATAGGTAGGCCTGACCAGACTGGCGGCTCAAGGGTATATTTTCTGGGGGGAGGCTGAGCTGTCCGACAGAGGGACTTGAGGTTATAGGCCCCAGTTGGGGAAAGGGTTTAAGAGGGTTTCCCCCTCCCAAATGAGATTATTTTAAGAACAGGAAAATCTGGATGGCCAGAAATAACACTCTCAAACTGTGACAGATGTGAGTTGGCTTGGCGTGGGCCGATTTATATATATTTTTTTGTCCGACTGCAAGACGACCTCTGTCCGATGGGGGGGGGGGGCCCTTGACCTGCCTGGTGGTGTTATCATGCACTTGTAAATCAGTGGTGAAAAAAAAGCAGGCGATGCAAGCAACTTACAATGCAGCCTGCAATGGGGTCGTAACCAAAATAGTTCTCCTTACAAGCATCACAGAAATTGCCGATGACATTAGGAGGGCAAACACAAACTCCAGTCTGGTAGTGGCAAATGCCAGACAAGCACTGGCAACCTTATTGTGAAGAAAATCAACAATAAAATACGGTTAAAACACATTTCTAGAAGCACTTCTCGTGTTAATTTCAAACTTTTTATGGTAACACTACAAAAAAAGAAATATTGAATGCCTACGTTGACAATTTGGAAAATCGAAGAAGCCAATTTTGCAATGATCACACCTACGACCGGTGTACCTTTCCCTGCATGGACACTGGCCACCAAGTTGGTTACAGAAGTAGTCAGTAGATCCATGGACATTACACCGACATGATTTAGCCCCGTTGTTGTAGAATACGCTTAGTGAAAACACGCTGTCGCGACAGAAACCTGTGGCAGAAGGACTATGAAATAAACAATAAAATTAAGTTTAAACAAAATGAGGTACTATTGTAGAACACAAATAATTGTATGACACAACAACTATTTCAACTCAACTTTACTTCTTTACTTTATTGCAATCGTGAATAGAAACCAAATGATTAAAGTTTAAAAATATTTATTAGGCCTACCTACATAGTAAAACGTTTAAAAGATTCCTTGTTCACTTTAGGAAGAACAAATTCACGATTGTTTCTAAGAATGTAATTATTTTGGGGGCTGACGGTAAAAGGAAATGCAATCTATGAGAAGGTGATTTTAATTTTCTAAAGTAGTTCTTACAGAACTATCAATTTTTTTAAATCATTTACCTGATGTAGAATTGGTGATTGCTGCATTCTCGAATGAATTCGCTAGCACGGTCTTGCTTTGTGAGAACCAGCAGTTCAGGTGTATACATGTCCCTTGGCACCGCCAATATGTAATCCTAAGTAAAGAAAATATTGTGCATTTATTATCCATTTTTAAAATGGTCATCAGCAGTACCTCCAGAGATTACACACCAACATCAGCCCTACAATGTTTGAGGGTGAAAGGTAAGGAAATTTAAAAATAACCACCTCAAAATCCTCAGAGTTGGCATTCTTAGACTGTAAAAATGCTTATTTAAAGCAGTGTTTTCTGAAAAAATGATTAGCTTAGATGCTAATATATGCTATAATAGCAAGTGGAACCTTATTAGTCAGGAAAAACTATGCAAAATGAAACACTGGTAGCACTTTATTGACTAACTATAGTATTTATTCACACAAGCTTTCGCCAGCAGTCTATGCTGGCTTCATTGGGTGCAGACATAATATATGCTATGCACTATTTTCATTCGCAACAGTCAACTTACTATCCATATGTCATAGGAATCTGTTGCTTGCAAAGTGATTTTGATATTGTAGCCAACTCCTAACCAAGTGAATGTGTTGCTGCCATCTGTAGTCATAACCAATGCACGACAACCAACCACATGGGGGCAATATTTAGCTTCAAATGAACCTATAAATGAATTATAATTCAATAGCAAAATTATCAGGCAAAGTTTTTCTGCTAAAGAGTACGAGCATTTATACTGCATCTTTCCTTTCGGTTATAAAGCGCATGCTAAATCTACAAGCTCAGGGTAAAACTCAATTCAGAATGTAATACAGGTCCATTGAACTGAAATCACAAGCGCCACAATTGTATTATCAAAACAATTAACAAAAGCAAAACACACAACTGACACAACATAAAAAAGATAATAATAATAGGGTGTCCTAAGCAAAAAAGTAAGTCTTAAAAGCTCATTGGAAAATATTGAGATCAGAAATGTCCCGAAGTGCAGTTTGGAGGTTGTTCCAGTCTGTCAGCGTGACAAGGGAAAGAAAAACTTCCAATATTCTTAGAATGACATGGGACAGCAAAATGTATAGATGAAACGAATCGAGTGGAATGTATTGGAATGCGTCGGTCGAGAAAATCACACAAATAAGCAGGACAAAGACCGCAGATGCATTTGTGGACCAATAGAATTACTATTAATAATAATTCTTTGATTAACCGGAAGCCAATGGATGTTATCAATGAGAGGACCTAATTCTCATCTAGTTTATGGAATACGACTATGGTAATTGATTAATAATAAATCTTATTGGTTGGAAGTGGTTGAGGCGGATGTATTCATAGCCACACATATACTGTATTACAGTTATGTATGTAAGTAATCCTGTCTTGCAATACAGCCAATGACACAATCGAGACCTAAGGATTTTAATATTTTTAAAAGGCATGTACAAATTTATCATCACAAAATCCATGATGCAAAAAAAACACCATTCTGGTTTATTGTTACCTGATTGGGTTTCATTAACGATGTCAAAGTAAACAGTGTAGGCTGAGTGATACGGTTGGTAGTAGTGCACTATAAACACCCACTGTCCATCGGCAAGGGCAATGTCATCCAATAACAACTCAACCTGTTATACAAATAATGAATATTCATTTTTATTTATCACGTAACAAGAGTTATTAAGCATGGTTGACATGACTCTAAATGACTGCCTAACAAAAACTATGGTATAAACTAAAAACTATAAGTGACTTAAAAAAAATATAATTCTCTTCTTTATAAACAGGACACGTAAAATCCAATTACAACTTCAATAAAATTCACATAGATATAAGTCTAATACTCATAAATATCTTTGCAGTAAGAAATCATGTAGGTGGGGTTGTAACTATCTGAATAACGACAATGGGAGCATGGGAGCAGATGTTTTTAAATATATACTGTACACATTTGTGCTAACAGAATTTTCTTACACTGCACTCCATCCTGGTCGTTAAAAGATAGTGCTGATCATACATGACTAGAGCCAGCCCCACACTGGTGTGCATAAACGATAGAATTACCTTTCCTGAATCCGTATTCATGTAGTATAACTTTGCATTAGTATCATATATGTTGGGAGGAATTGGTGCGGTGCTCCCTTCAGTGTTCCCCACATTAAACTTGGTGGAGGAGACCGCATCTGGATATGTTGATTGCACACAACTGAAAATCAAAAAACAATTGAAATCCTATGACAGGGTCTGTGGTACCACATTAGCAAATGTCTTTTATCTTTATTAATCTAATTAGAGACCAAAGCTGCTGTTAAGACCATAGAAACCCAGGTTCTTAAGGTGGTTCTTAATTGAAGAGAGACCTGTATTCCAGGAATGTTTTGACTTTACACCATATTTATGAGCTAAGATGGCAATTTGGTCTCTCAACCTGAGATTGGGATTACGACTCCTCGCTGAGCATTTTGCTTGTGTCCTTTGGCAAAGCACTTTAACTATGGCTGTCTCTCTAACCAGAGGTATAAGTGGGTACCTGGTAAGTTCAAACAACAAAGCACTGATTACTGCTGCAATATCAATAGAATTATTTACTGTTTTTATATTCCTTATAAAAAAACATGGTAATGCTGTTAAGGAAGATGATGAGAATTCAAAAGTTAAAGTTTTACTTTTTGTTTGAATTGCGGACACATTGCAGAGCTGGAGTCACCAAATCGAAGTTCCATTTCTCAACAGGAACAGCAACAATTGAACTCTGAAAAGATTAAACAATACTGATCAGGAAAAAAAAAATATCAATAAGAATTAGAAAATATTAAATACATATATTTATTATAAACTTTCCTAAAAAATTAATTCAACATATCCAAAAAATGTTCATGAATATTTTTGTAGTGTACTGCACTACAGAGTTGTTGTTATTGTTGTTGTTATGGTTATAGTCATAACGCGTAAGCGTAAATAACGCGCGTATTGGCAGACGTGCTGTGTCAAGTTCCTTGTCGTTCTCTTGCTGTTCGGGTTCTATGGCGAACACATCGTTATACTATTCGCTGTGTTAATGTGTTGAGTTCAGGGTTCAATAAAGTTGTAAAAGAACCTAGTATGCGTGCATATGTCTTTGTACTTTTCGTGGCAAATACATAACAATTTTAGTAAAAAACAAATTGTGCCAGCAAGTTTACATATTGTAGACCTTTGAAAGTAAACCGAAAAGTCCACTGATTAATACTTTGAATGTAAACTCATGCTATTCATTTACTTCCATTTATTGTCATTTATTACATCATAAAAATACATAAAAATTGATTTTTTTCTTAGACACAATTACATAAAATACAAAACTAAACAACAACAAACTCCTACAGACTCAGTCATATCCTTCTTGTACGATACTGCTCCCTAACGTTAAGGGAATAAATGGCTGTTGGATGCTTTTTCGGTACATGTTTTGTATGATGGTTAGAGCAATAGCATCTCCTGCTATGTAACACTTAGAGGAGAGAATGTGAAGGATGGGTTAAGTATGGCAATACAGATTGTTTTCTTCCTAAGCCTATTACCAAAAATGGATTCAGTACTTTATTCCCGTAACTTTTGATTTGTAATGCGTACTTAACTATAAATAACAGAGACAAACAGACATCCTTACCAAACCCATTTTGTTCAGAGATAGATGTTTGGTGAATTTAATCTCAAAAACTTCTTCAGGAAACACAAACACCTTAACACGGCCTTCAGCATCCATAACAACGCTACGACAACTGAGAAAAAAAAAAAATAGATCTTAAGACAAAATTTAAATCAAAAGATTTAAAAGGGCTGCATATAATCAACAGACTAGGATTATTTCTCTCCAAGATTAAAAGGTTTGTTGAACTTACACAAAGTAACAATCATACGTAGCGACAAAGCCACTGTCCTGCCCTTGCTCCGTGATTACTTGGACAGTGTGTTCACCTATTCCTGTACCCCCTCTGTAGAATTCAACTATCAAAACATACTCTCCAGCGACCGTGATTGGGAACGACAAACTTAACATTGGCTGTGAACATAAATTGAAGATGATGATATTTAATTATGTATATTTGTGAAAAAATACTATGTTGAATTAATGAATTTGAAAATAATATTGAATATATATATTGATTAAAAAAGTATTTTTCTTGCCAATCAAAAAATACATTTAAATAGTACATTTCCTATCTTCTTTGAATACAGACTTAAATTGACTGGTTGTAGGGCCCACTAAAAATACCTGAAGGCTTTTACCATATTTCACATTTCAACTTATGCTTAAAGTAATAGTGCAAATTGTTGTTAGATTTATATTTATTTATCTATTTTGCTAATACACACATGTATAATTTTATTTATATATGTTACAGAGCAAACAT
>NW_022699253.1:535389-559976 GCF_011630105.1 Anneissia japonica | reverse complement strand
TATAAAATAAGAAGTCAAACAAAGTTCTGTATCTGTCTCAAAATAAAATATTTATTGTAATAGTACTTTCGACCATAGGTCATCATCAGGTACTGATAGGATAGTGGAATGGTTACAGGGTTATATAGAGAACATATACAAAAGAAGCGGTGGTATCGGTAAAGCCTAAACGGCGGTACTGACATCATAATGAAACAATGAACATAGTAAGACAATACAAACAGCTACGCCTAGAAGGCGTGTAATGACATAGGTCTATCCTTTTCTGTATATCCTTTTCTTTCAAACGTTGTTTTTGTATACCCTGGACCTCAGGGAAGAACATACTAATACTGAGTTTTCAGAGCAAAGAAAGATTTCTATCTACGTAACTACCTCTGACTCCACCGTGCTCCAAAATACACATTATTTTGTTTTGTATTAATGGAATTTAAAATAAATATAAAACAAAACTTACAGATCCTGTGTTTGTCCAGCTTGACAAGGCTCTGCAACCTGTTGCTTTAAGCTACTGGCTTCATAGTAGGCAGAGGGTAACAACACAAGGTAATCCTAAAAACCAAGAGTGAATCTTCAGATTGAAAATTATGCTTAGTAGTTATACTTAAATAGGTGATAGGGAAAACTGTCTCCATTTAGTTACCCTAATGATAGTACCTTTTTACCCTGTTGCGTGGTGTGCAATCTCTAGGCGGAATTGCTATATAATTTACGGCATGCACGAACAGCATGCACAAACAGTAAAACTTCTACAACGCTGACAAAGATTGACCCTTTGGTAATATAAGATCATGCAGACTCCAAAAAGACTAAGAGAAGTCGTAGTGATTCAATGGTGTTTGAATAAAGAATGAAACACTAAAATCACTATGGCTTTTCTCAGTCTTTTTGGAGTCTGCATGATCTTATATTATCTAAAAATATAATCATTGGACCACTTGATTTTTGACCATTTGATCACTTTGCTACCTTACCAGAAGAAGACCTCCAGTAGCCTCAATGGTTGCAAACCATCGTCCAGGATTTAGAACAAATGGTGATATGATGTTACCGCCCTCTACAGTCACAAGTTGTGGCCCAGCTCCAGGCAGAAATAGAACAGGATGGACTTGTTCTGAACCTTCAATTAAAATACAGAAACAATTTAATTAGTGATAATTAAATATACAATTCCCAAGGTGGGGGAAAAGTTACTGTATGTGCTTTAACAAGATAGCTCCAAGACAAGTGCACAGTCCACTAAGAGCAAATAAAATTTGTCATTAACAATTCCAACCATCATTAAGACAACTTATGAAGATAAAGTAAATTTAGAATTTAGTGATGAACAGGGGTTTAGCCAGAAAAACGAAACAGGTCATCCAAAATGGAAGCCAGTAGGCGTGGCCCTGTGCTGATGGGCAGACCACGCCCCCTCCCAAACATAAGAAAATGTTTCTAGGCTATGCGATGGTCTTCATCTCTCACCTTAGTTTAGTGTAATTCTACTCTAGGTCCTCCAAATCAAGAGATAGGCCTAGACCTACTATATTTTGATGACTAATAAAATTTAACTTGTGCTGTTAACAACAAATCTTTATGGTATTTCATTAATTAATTTTAACCATAGAGTTATACCAACACTAACAATATTATGTTGGAGAACATCTCCAAAAAAACTGACAGCAGTTGAATTGAATTTAGAACCAAAAACCTCAACAGTATTACAAATATAGTAACTAAACTAGTTTACCTAACTGCTGCTCTGATTTATAAAATATTTTATTCAACAAAATAAGATGTAAACACCATCACGTATTATGTGTCAAATGTGTTTTTTTTGCCAATTTATGGACATGGTGATACCTAACTAAACCCAAATGGGTAAAAAGACAACTTATTTGCCACATACAATGTTATAGGTGGCCAGAGCTTTCTGTTCAATGACAATATATTTAGATAAGACACATTTTATACCTATACTCGGATCACTTGGTGAAAGTTTGATACTTCCTCGGACTATGTCAGCCCCTGTATGCACATAACATAAGATTATGCGGTAGAGTACATGAGTAACAACATCTACTGTCACAATAACAGAAGGCTGAGGAAAACAAATATATTTCAATAAGTAAACACAGAAATAAACAGTATCATCAAACAACAAAAACAAATGGCAATAATAATGACTATACCAAAGTGTTGAGTGCTTAATAATGACTATACCAAAGTGTTGAGTGCTTTTTAACGATACCAAAGTGTTGAGTGCTTAAATATGACTATACCAAAGTGTTGAGTGCTTAAACTGTAACCGTCGAAACTGCTGAGCACACATATTATCAAGGAAATAAGTACAATATCAATCAATGTTGATAGATATATAAATTAATTAAAAACTGTTAACACAAACCTGAGTACTCTCCGACATGATAGCGTAACCTAAGTAGGAAAAGTTACTAAAAACCATCTCATCGTAACCAATGCGTACACGACCGCCGTTTGTAGATCGACCTTCCTCAATCTCAAACCGAAACTGGTAGAGGTCATAAAAGAAATGAGCACTCTCAGGTCTGTAAGATACATAGTGATTTTACTGACATTTTATTACAAAAATTCTGAACTGATTACCAATAACTGAAAGCATCTTTAGAAACATGATGGAAATGGCATAATTTTGTGGGGAACCAGGTTTTAATAATTTTTTAATTGAAAAAAAAAGCTAAATAGAGTTCCTAGAATTTCAAATATTGAATTTTATTTATTTTTATTATCTCTACTTGACAGTACACCTTCAAATCACATGAATTCAAAATATTATAGTAATTTATTTAAATGAATAATTAATATCAAACCGCAGTATGGGGATACGAGGGGGTATCCCCATACTGCGGTTTGGGTGCTGGCTTGGATTTTCTTTTTTTTTAATTTTCCAATTACATTTACTCACTTGTTCTGCGCATAGACTCTTGTATTTTACGCAATATAAATGAATAACCTTTAACCTAATATTTACGTACTCATCACATCTATTGCCCCTGATTCTCGGACGACACGTACACTTGCCAGTTGACTTATCACACAAGTTATTAATAGCACCCCCAACATCACATTCACAAGCTGTGGAGAGGAATGAAATTATACAGATGGCAAGAAATAAATTATACACTAACCAGGCTTCAAATGTATGTATGTATGTATGTACTTATACACATCTGCAAGGACATAACATGGTAGTTTGTGCCTTCCTTTATAATTCTTTCCCTTTAAAATATTAGACTTTTTCTCATCATTACTGAATATATCCTTGCAAAGCCTGATTGAATGTAACAAGAAAATAGACATACCTTTGCATCCAAATACATCACTACCAGTGAGTTCATATGACTGGTCTTGGCATTCTGTGCACTGCCTTCCAGTTACCAATGTCTTACATCGACACTGTCCTGACACCTGTGAATTCAAATTCAAATTAAACTTTATTGCAATCGAACATACATAGTGATTAGGTAAGACAATTTACAGTAGAAGAAAAGATAAAAACATTCAAAATACAAGACAAACACCAATATTTATGTGGAAAAACATCAAAAATGTACATTAATAAATCTCATGCTTCAAATAGGACTAAAATAAGGTCAATATTCAACATCACAATAAAAATATAAAATTTAAATTGCTCTTAATGTGGTCAATAAGAGAACATCAAAAATGTACATCAAGAGAGGGAGAAAAAAATCTAAGATCAAAAAAGACCATAATTATTTGCAAAATTCCCATTAATAAAAAATACATAAAAAATTGTTATTTAATAATTTTAATTAGAAAAAGCATCAATTAAGAAAAGATAAAAATCATCATTATAATTAGCAATTGAGATAAAAATTCAAATTGCCATTAAAAAAATCATTCAAAAAGGTTTATTGCAAAAAGCCCATCTATAAAAAATTACATAAAAAATGGTCATTTAATTACAAAAAATTTCAATTAAGAAAAGAAATTAATCATAATTAACCAAAATTAATCATAAATTATAACATAATAGCATAGCGTTGTCAACAGGTATATTCTCGTTTTCTGGTTTGCATTCTCACATGACACTGCCTCAGTTGATATTTCCAATTACCCAGATTTAGTCATATTCAGGGCTAGTATTATAACTTCATTTATTACAGAAACACTTCTGTGTTAAATTTGGCCTATAGGATATCTCCCTTCCCATGAACCTGGTTACAGGCCTGTGTATATGGCAGAGTTGTATCCCATTCCTGTGTAACCAGGTGGAGGTAACAAAGTGAGCAGGATATAGGCAGATGGTGATTCCTATGAATTACTGCATGAATTTGTATAATGTTTAAGTTTAATTTCATATATTTCTCAAAAATATTAAAATTTACAATAAAAGAAACAGAAAGGAACAAGCACAAACAAAAATGAGACGGGACACTCCAAAATGAACTAAATCACTGTCTAGTGGGGCCCTTTACAAAAAACAAATGCTTACAATATAAAATTGGTAAAATCTGTAAAACAAGCATAAATAACATATGTGGCAAAGACAAGCCAAACCAGTCACTCATTGCATATCCTGTTTCAGAAATAATGGCCAAAACATGATGGAATGTCAACATTTTTGAAATCTATTTATATATAAATAAATAAATAAATAAAATAAAATATCATGCTATGCTGTTACTTTCCTCATTTTCAATGTTACAACAACAATTTTAATGATTTGGTGATGGTTTCTGCCTGAGAAATGCCCAAAATCATAAACTTTCAAGGCTGATTTCTCAAATATTGTTCTTTAAATTGCTGTATGTTTCAAATCTTGTAACTTCATAATGAAATGTCAGATTTTCATGATTCTTTTACCATTTTACAGCCCTCATTGTACTACTTAAGTAATAACTAAAAATTGATTTTTGCGACAAGTGACTAGTTTGGCTTGTCTTTGCCACATATGACATAAGTATAATTAGATCAATTAATATTAGGAATGGATCATGTCAGCCTCTTGATGTAAAGGTATGCAAACCACTGGTCTTATCATCTTTCTCATTGTCTTTTCACCTTTAGATGATGATAGCTACAGTATATTGTATATATCTGAAATTTAACAACAATAAGGTAAGGTAAGGTAGTCCCGTATTCATTAATTAATGTAGAAATGAGTAGTTAGGAGCTTATAGTTCTAAGCTTTGACAGTGTAGGGTTGGGTGGCCAGATTCTTTATCAGGTAGGGCTAAACATGTCTTGGCTTATAGGACCCCCTCCCTAATGAATCTACCCTGGCTATGGGCCTAGATTTAACGTACTGCTTTGCAGACTTGACTGGTTGAGATGGTGCCAGGTGTGTAGCAGTTGCACTCTTCACATCCATTCGTGTTTGTTAGTTGCAGATTCCAGTAAAGTTCCTTACATTCATCACATGACCTGCCAGTCACATGATCCTTACAAATACAGGCTCCCTTGAAAAAACAAATTTAAAAAATCTAAAATCATGAAGTTGTTCAATCGGTATTTAAACAGAGTTAAAACACACCTTTTTCTATCTTGGTATTTTTTTCCCCTATATTTTTGATAGGCTATTTAGTTTCCCAACACCATTCTGTGAGTTGTGATCTTGCCAACTGCTGCTTAATTGCCAGTGGTCTAAAATTGCAGGAAAAGATCGCAATGGTGTTGGCCCTTCTGCAATAGTCTGTTTCTTATGATAGATTTGTTGTTTCTTAGTCAATTATTTTTTGTGCTATTGCGCTTAGATACCATGTACTTTGCACTATACAAGTCTCTAACCATTACCATTACCATTCTTCCATTTATTGTTTATTTAGACACATATGTATATTGTATGAAGTACTGTAACATACTAAACAATAACAAAAATACAGTGTTATTAACAGTAATGTTAAATTGTTAACACTAAATATTATGAACACAAACAACTATGGCAGGCCATTCGTGCCAATAATCATGGACACTACAGTTATCAACTTTTAATTCACATATCACTGGATACAAAGACTAGAATAAGATATTATTTAAATGTAATAATTTAAACAATGTAATGTTATACACACAATTTCTATGAATTAAGACTTGCATTAATATGAAATTTAAATAACAAGCATGGTTGTGAATTATTACAATAAATTTATTCAGACTCAAAGAATATAATTTATTTGCATGAAAGTATGTATTTTTGATGACAATAAAGCATGTTTGGGGAATACGATTTAAAAATCTATTCCTTGGGCCCTAAATGAAACTAGACTTTCCTCCATTCAAATATATACACATATTTATAACTAGAAAAATTGTCACTCCCCTCTATTACCCCTTTCCATTCACACCTCATCCCTTTAAATTCACACCACATCCCTTTCACAACCCATCCAATTCACACCTCACCCCTTTAGATTCACACTACATCCCTTTCACAACCCATCATCTACAAAAATTCTGTACGCACAATCACTTCAAATTTTCCAATCACATTCACACCTCACTAATAATGGAAGCAAAGAATATAATAGATGAAGAGAGCCAACTACGCACATTGAGAGCATAAACAAATGACGCGCCAAACGCAGCCAGTGGAGGATGCTCGCTGCTAATGGATTTACTCAGTACTGCACTGCAAAATGGTTTGTTTGTCTTTCTATCTGTTTTCCACAAGCAATACTTTTGTCGAGGGCGATAGATTTCCTTATTTTTTTAAATCACCATACTATCGAAGCAGGCGCACTTCCTTTGAACTCATACATAGTGGGCATACTCCATAACGATGATGGTGATTTCCATCGTAACTAGGAGAGTGACACATTTACAAACAGGAGTAAACTATCTTGTTCTATATACTCTTTTTTGACAGTCTTAAAAGATTGTCATTAAAAATGATCCATTGCGTGTGCACCGTTGCATTGCGTTCTCCATAGAATCGCATCGGCCAACGACCGTTGGACACAGGGAGTGTCTGGCTTCAGGTATAAACTTTAATGAATCTTTTATGTGACAAAAAAAAAACAACATTCTGATAGAAAACAAAGCAATGAATGATGACATTCTATATACCACAAAGCGAAATCATCTAAATGTGAATTTGGGAAGTTGAAACCTATTAAAATGAAAACTAATGAAACTACTGTACAGGAAGAAAGAAAGAGAATGAAATGATGAACTAAGATGATAACCAGCTGATCGGAAGCAATGCAGATGATGAACGATAACAGAAATACTCCTTCCACTTACATTAGTCTCTGCACCACAGCCACCAATTGGCTGGCCCTGTAGTTGTTTCTGAACCCCTGCTGGGGCACAGTTACATTCTAACAAAATAAATCCATATCCATAGAATGCTTAAAAATGACAATTCTGATTAAATGAATATTTTTTGTTGGGTGTTTAGGCAATATTATTAAAAACCTCTAATATATATTGAAAGACAGAGGTGTACCTCATACCAAATCTATTTATTATATTTTTTATTTCAACAATTCTTTGTGAGGGTGGTCCCTCTAGCCAGAGCTGATCAATTGAGACCCTCAGTACATACAAGAAAAGACAACAGAATAAAAAATGAAATTACACAAGATATTTAAATTAAGCCTAGACCTACCTTCACATGATGGGAAATTATAGAAGCCGAGAGCACACTGCTTACAGTCCCGTCCAATGTAGTTTCTATAGCAACGACATTGTCCTGTCACCTGATCACAGTTTTGCTGGACTGATCCTTGCTGATCACACTCACAAGCTGTCAAATATCACTCAAATATTTTAATAAAATATCTGTGTGTTTAATATAATTTTGTTATTATAATGGGCTCTTCTTTTAGAAATGTTGCAGTTATGTAAAATTATTTCTCATTAAAATAAAAATAACATTTTTTTTCAAAATAAAGAGGGGCCCTATATGGTTTAATATTGCTCAGTGGTTATAATAACAAAATTCTGGGAAAATGCAAATGAGTTTTACTGTTAGCATTTTAAGTTTATTTTATTTTTAATACATATAATTCCCGGATGATGCATAAAACTAAACAAAATGCGCAACCTCCTCCAACCCTGTAGAAGTACCAACTAATTATGACATAAATCTTTACAAAATACAGTATTGTTAATTTAACCCTTACCAATGCATTCTGGGTAGCGATAAAATGCTGGGGAGCAGGAATCACATTTTATGCCACTGTAGTTGGGTAAACACTGGCATTGACCATTCCCATAACACTGCAGCACATTACCAGTACCAATGCTATTACAGTTGCAAGCTTAATAAAATAATAAAAAAAACACCATGTAGTAAATTAAGAGAAGAGAGTGACTCAAATAGAAAACAAAGAATGTAATAAATATGTTCTGTCTAAACTCCTACATATCAGTATTAAGTTCTACTAGCACACATTCTATTTAATAAGTAATTTTAATATCTTGATGTTTTATTGGTTGTTATTTTAATTTCTTTTCCTTGTGGTTACTAAGTACTAAATCATTGGCACATTCTTGAATACTAATATTTACTCAACGTTCCAGTTGCTTAATCTACATCCTATAAATGGATCTAAACTGTACATCCAGTTTACACAACTGGCTTGTGTACTAAAAACCATCCATAGAAAGAAGTACAGGCTAGCCAGTATACTGATCACATGACCCCTGCGGTTGTGGACTGAGCCAAGAGAGCACTTACAGCTGCTACAGACAAAAAGTGATCCATAATGGAGAACAAATTTCATTGACTCCTCTGTTCAATTTACAATAGTAAAGCTGCAAGTCAAAGCTTGCTTTCATCCACTCTTGTGGGCAACTTATCCAGTAAAGCGCGAGTCACAAGTTACTCAGTTTTTCTCTTCTGAATTAAAAACCAAAACATCAGAATATGTGCAGGTTATCATATAATAATAGGAAAAGTCAAACTTTAAAACTGAACTTACGATTACAGTTTGGAAAATCAAAGTATCCACTTGCACACTGATCACAATACGCTCCTGCAAAATTGTCCTTACATTCACACCTGCCTTGGTTTGTATCGCAGACAGCGCCCTCAGTGCCTTCAGAATGGCAGTTACAATCTTCAATAAAGTAATTCATTTATCAATCTGGTTTTCAGTGTATTATCATAGCAGTAACTGTTGCTATTTGCTTCAAGGGCACATTTAAGTTCAAGTTTTAGCTGTTGAAGTCACCCTAATGATCTAGTTTAAATTAAAGACGCATACTTGTAGGATGGCCACTTTAAAAAAACATTTTGAACGAATTGATAAAATCTGACAACTATTAAACTAACTGTAACATTAATAAAAAACAATAAGTTACCTTACCACTTTAATATTTAATACCACTTGGTATAAATCACATTTAATACCACTAGGTATAAATCAACATTGTTTATTACAAATAATTAATAAATAAACTGATACCAATTAATGGATACCATTAGTGGATAGTATTGCGATACCAGATAGCATAAATTAATTGAAAGCAATTGGAGTAAAATAATTAATACCAACTGGTATAATTTATATAACAATTGGTGGAAATTGATTATTTTGATACATATCAATACCAATTGATAGAAATTTATAGTAACTGATAGCATTTGATTAAAATTAATAATAATAATAATAATAATAATAATAATAATAATAATAATAATAATAATAATAATAATAATAATAGATGGATAATAGCGCAAATAAACGAGGTCTATATGTGCTTGACAATATTGAAGTCAAGAAAACAAAGAAAAAAGCCGGGAAAAAAAACAAAACAATAAACACCCAGCTAGCACCCAAACCGAAGTATGGGTTTACACCATCACCGCCAATACAAACAATGCAGCTGAAATATCCTAAAACTTACCTAGACAATTTGGGTAACTGTAGAAACCTTGGGCACATTCATCGCAAGCTCTCCCTGCATAGTTGACACGGCAACGGCATTGGCCAGTACTTGCTTCGCAAGCAGCATCTAACAGACCATATATACTACACTCACAAGCTGGAGAAGAATTTAAATATATTAATTATGTTTCAGGCATTTGCACCCTATGTGAAAATGGAGAAATTGAAGATGTCAAGCATTTTTTACTAAATTGTCCTGCTTATAATACCATTAGAAAAAAAACATTTAACAAATCTTGAAAATGACCTTCTACTCTGTAACGATTATGATACATGGACACTTTCTTCAACAACAATGATGAAATTAAACTTCAATATGTTTTAGGAGGAGATTCAGTCTTTATTTGTGATGAATCTACCTCTATTTTTGATAATTTCTGTAAAAAATACATCATTAATGCTTGGGAGAAACGCTCACAACTAAATAAATTATTAAGGTCTCCCTTCAGTTAAAGACCACTTGGGAACCGGGGTGTTTTAGTGGTCTTTAGCAGCTTCAGTCTCTAATTAGAATTCCTCTAATTAAAGACCAGCACTAAAAGGGAAAATATCTCTATTTAGAGGAAAATTAGGAAATCATAAATTAAATGTAAGATTATTATTATTCCAAATGTTTAGAATGGATGTACAGTTACTGTTTCTGATTCTTATTAAACAATTTCTCGGTAGTCACACATCAAGACCTGCAATCTCCATTACTATACTAACAACACGTCCATCGTACTAAAACTATCAGTATAGGCCTATTCAATATAGGCACTGTATTCAATATAGAGCACTGTATACACAAAACATATTATGTTGTTATTTTAATGTATATAGTCATATCACCTTTTTTTAAAACTGGATTAAAATCACTATATATTTTAATGTATTTTTTTAGGGAAAAATTGCATTTGGTATGAGATATTACACTATGTTTGAATATTTCATTCCAAGTGTTGTAGAATGGATTATTGCATGCTGTTACTGATTCCTAATAAACCATTTCCTGGTAGCCACTCATCAAGTCTTGCACTCATTCTACAAAAATAATCCTACTACCACTATCGGTATTCAATATGCCTAGTATACACAAAGTATCAGCATTTTAAAATATTAATTTTTATGTCTATAGACTATAAAAGACTGCACTAAAATTATTATATATTTTAAAAGTAGTCTTTTTGAAGAAAAATTTGTCAGTTTGTTCTGCGACAACCATGGCCTTTCATGTCCAATAGAATCCTTATAATTAAAAACTGGCACTAAATGTGATCCTTAGATTATTCTCTTCAAACAACATGCTGTTATTTATTCTTAATTAAGGATTTCTTGGTATCCAGACTTTTAGTCAAGATAGGTATTCAAATGGGGCTGCAGAAATGTGGTCTTTAACTGGAGGTGGTCTTTAATTGGAAGGAGACATGTATTTGGATTTGTAATTATGTAGTGTAATTTTATTCCAATCTAAAGGCAGTGTTATAATTATTATTAGTAGTAGTATTGTCAGCACTAATATGGCATAGGCCCTATCATTTAAGTCCTTCCACCACTGGCAATTTAATCCACATTGTTGTAACTGCAGTTCTTAAATAACTGTGGTTTAAAAGCATACTCGTTCCCCTATTCGCTAAAAAACTGAGCAATTCCGAAGAAGCCCAATACCTTATTTTATAAGACTTATGAATAAGTAGGCATGTATTTTTAATATACAAGCAAATGAACTGATAAATTAAATTACAAAACGACTTAATTAATCCAATTAAATCTCAATACTGACAACTATGAGTGATGTCAGAATTAGCTCAGGTGTTGATGTGATCAATGGTGTTTTGTTTTGTTTTTGTCCATGGTTTTGTGATGTCACATTTTTATGTATTCTATATTTTCTGCTCAGGCAATGTAAATAGTGTGCAATTTAGATTTGTCTACAATATATTATACTGCCTTTTCTTATAATTTTTCGTTTTTAATGATATTGACATGTTAATAATAATAAATATTAATTAATTGATAATTAATATATAGATAATTTAAGTTCAACTTCTGCATTTCAATAATTACATAAAAATCCTTATTTTTAATAATATCGATGGTAATTTATTTGAAGAACTACTGATGTTCGCATACGGTTAGTGTGACAGATACGTCATCATTTTTGACGGCATACATGCATACCTTACTACACGTAAGTGAAAAATGCATAGGAAAAAGGATTTCTAGTAGGATCTTCGAGTTTTTTTCACATTTTACAGTAATTGAGAAAAATAAATGTATCTTTGAATACGTACGTGCCATTTTTGTGACATTTGAAGACAGAAAATTATGATAGGATGCATCTCATTTTGGGGTATCAAAACGTCGGTGCTTGGACTTTAGTGGTGTCAGGATTTAGGCCTAGTTCGCTTGCAAAACCTCTCTAATAATTTTTAAATTACAATTGTTTGTTAATGATGTCAGTGACAATAATTTTCTATAATGATAACGATAATTTAAATAATTAGTTTTCTGCTTTATGTTTTTTCTGAATGAATAAAATCCATGAACAAATGATGGTTCACATATTCCCCCGAGACCAAGTTAGAATCCTAAACAAACTTACACAAACAATATGGGAAGTTGTAGTACATTGGAGCACACTTGTCACAGTTGCGATCACGAAAGTTTTGTTTACATTGGCACTGGCCTCCTTGTGCCTGGCATTCAGCATTTATGGTACCATTTACATTACACCTGCATTCTTTAGAAAAAAAAATTAAAAAACAATAACTAATCAATCAATTTACATCAACAATTATCTTATGTGGTGCTCCTAAATTGAATTAAGAAACGATTTTTTTTTAAATTATTATTATTGGCACATTTTCGTGAACAAGGCTTTCAAATCAAGTTTAAATCATCAACAAAAAAAGGTTTACTGTATTCATATTACCAGTCTAAAACAAGAATCAGAATTTGAATGCAAGATACTCATTTTTAGCTAGGTTTCTGATTTATAAATCTTTGATGTATTTTGAGAGTTTATAGTAGATGATAAATTTATTAATAAAATTAAAATAATAGGAATATAAAACATTCTCAAAGAAATATTTCAATACCTTTGCATTCTGGGTACCCATAATATCCAAGGCTGCATTCAGAGCATGAGGTACCAGTAAACTGTGGTTTACATTCACACTGTCCAGTCAGTGAGGCACAGTTGCCAGTGTGGAACACAGATTGACATGTACAGCCTATACATTAAAATATGAGAAGTTAAATAACAAGGTAATACTAGATTTTGCACAACCAAAAAACGAAAACTTACACATTTTTAAAATGGTTAACCTTTCATTATAATGATAATTAGCTAATAAGCATGCATGATAACAATTTCTTATACCTGCAGCTGTGAACTAAGAAATAATCTGCATTAAGTGCCTGCATCACCAAATGTTAACTGTACACTACAGTATTCCAGCAACAAAATGTTAACCCACAACAATTTAAATAAAGTACGGATTTATCAACCACAAACTTTGGAAGGTTAAGAGGAAGAAAAATTGTCTTTTGAGATTAAGATTCATTTAGGATCTAATAAATAAATAAATAAATAAACTCAATCTCAAGAGGAAAACATTAGTACAAATTATTTTTCTAAGATATAATTTAAGATATATTTAAAAACAGGAGAAAAGGGGTCGGTAACTACCATTTTCGCCAGTTTTTAAATATTCAAAAATCTGTATCTCATTATTACTGTTCCTGAGATTTTTTTTTTTAATTATCCTTTTTCTGTCTTAGAAAAATCAGCTGTACAACACACCAAAATATTTTTCCTCTAGAGCCTCACTTTCAGTACTTTTTACATAGGTTTTTATTCATTACCTTGTATTTCAAATTTAGCTGTTGTTTCTTACTCCAGGTCAGAAAAAAACTTCCATAATAAAAAAAACTATAATAAAATATTAGGAAGCCGGCTCAATTAGGAAAAAAAAGTATATGCATTACTTACGTTGACAGATGGATGGAGATGTGAGAGAGGTGTTACGGACTCTGTAGTAACCAGGTTTACACTCGTTACAATTGATACCTGCAGTGTTGTCCTATGATGAACAAATAAAATTATAAGCTCAAACCTCTGTCCTTAAAAAGCATTTTTGCATATTTAAATGACATATAAGGTAATTATAGTTTTACAAATAATTAGCTAAACTCATCACATAGCCAAATTGTTCTGTTAATTTAAATGTTAGGTGTGTATGGGTAAATACAAAGCATCCCGAAACTACAGTACTTTGGGGGAGCTAATCATTACCTTACAATTAATGCAGACTCCACCTCCAGAATAGTTGCCATGGATATCTAGAGATTCTCCTCGATGATCAACATCTTCATCATAGTAGCAGCTTGTAGCATGATTGAAGCAATTACATGCTGCAACAAAAAAAAAAATTAAAATTTTATATTTATACAATACATTACAGTGCCTCACTTTAAAACAAAGTGGGACAAATTTTTAGATTACATCATTATGGGTGGGTCACCCCAGCATGAACATTACAAGGTCCCGGTTCTGAGCTAGTATATGAGTATCAATTGGTATATACCAGTATTTAAAAAAAAAAAATTTTAATAGTATTGTTGGCGCTGATTTGATTGCTTTTCATGATGCTTTTAATATTTTATAGTCACTTGATGCAATTTTAAATATTTTACAATACTTCATATGTTATATACTGAACAGTAGTCCTTTGTTGCAATGGTGGTTACGTTGTTGTATACAGGTACACCTACATGCATTTTGAATGAATATACAAAGATATATAGTTAAAATAAAAGACACATTTTAAATATATATATGAATGTTGTTTTAAATTCAAAGTTTGTTTCCGTGTTTTAATATTTTATAGTTAGTCACTTGATGCACTTTGATATGTGTTACATTCACCTGAATAAACTAGTCTTTTAAGTACTAAATGTTTTTTGAGTTTTATTTTCTATTACTTTATAGGTTATATACTGTACTGTACAGTGGTTGCAATTGTTGAGCACTGCATTGTTGTATACAGGCGCACCTACATGTATTTAGGATGAATATACCAAGATATATAGTTAAATCAAATACACATTTTAAATAAATGAATGTTGTTTTAAAGTTAACATTCATTTCCGTGGTTCCCTTACGTTCACATTCATTGGCAGTCTGAGGTGTTGCTGGTAACCACTTCTTCTGAACAAATCCTGGACAACATTCTTGGCACTCGGAGCCACATGTGTTATGCGAACAGGTGCACATAATGCGGCCAACTTGTTCCGGTACAGATGTATCACAACGGTCGGCATGACCATTGCACAAGCAGCGTCCCCCGATTGAGATGTCCTTGATACTGTAATAATAACGACGTGTGACTGTCGGATCTTGTTGCTGTTTGGCCATGAGGTGGCCATGGAGGGTGTTTGTTTTTATCAATCTTAGGCGGACATTAGTGGCTCTTATGAAATCTTGGAGTATATCTGATGCGTAGAAGTTTTTTGATCCTGGTCGACCATTTATCAAGGAAACAACAATCTGAAACCAAACCAGAGGACGCTATATATATTTCCTTTGACATAACATTCAATAAATTTCCTACAATTATGAAGATGATATCATTTAACTGGAGTATTTTAAATACTTGAAACATTTTAATTTACATTAAATTATTATATACATTTCAAATTTTCCTTAAATTTGCAATAAAGTTATTTTGAATCTTTGAATCATAGGATGTTGTATTAAAGAACATTAGATCTTAGAAGTAAATGAGGCATAGATAACCAATGAGGAAAGCTGGACCAGATTTGTAATCTATAAAAACAATCTAATATTTCTGCTAATGTTAACCTAAACAGAGATCAACCCTCTTCAAATATTGACTCCAATTTCAAGCAGAATAGGTACATGTTTTATCATAAATCTTTACAATTCTTAATACAGTACATATATACATCTAAAATCTGATGAATAATAAATTCAAATTATGAGAGGGAAACAATGGTTTTGCGATTATATCAATGTTTTCCTTGCTTTCCCTTGGTCCTGGTTCAAATCATGATTTTCTCCACAAGACTTGATAGAAAATAGTTTTAGAGCATGGTAACTAATGAAGAAGTGGGTTTCAATTAGAAGTTTCATCACAGTATATCTTTTGAAGAACTTAATATTTTACCTCTCCATCCTCCAAAGGCACGATATCAGAGTAAGAAGTTGTACAAATGACCTGATCATCAGAGGTCAAGTCCTCGGTGGACTCCATGCCAAATGTTTCTCTGCAATCACTGTCCGAATCTGCAAAGTATTGCCAGGGCTCATACGTATTCCCAAAGTCGGTGGATTTTTCGAGAATCCATACACCTGGCCTGGGAGAGTTTGCAAACTTCAGGAGTATGTACGCTACATGGTACGACTGTAGAGAAGGTTGTAAAATATTTTAACTTCACTATGAAAAATTTCTTTTTAATTTATTTAAAATAATATTTCATGTAGGCGAAAAGAGATGGTATATAATTATTTTTTATCTATTATAATTATCTACATGAAATGGTGATTATTAATTCATATTAAACTTTTACTGTATTGTAAACGTACATAAAACCACTGTTACAATGCCTCAATGTACTCTACCTTCTCTGCAACTACTATTTAATTGATGTAACAGTATGATGATATACCTGATGTAACAGTTTCCTTTTCCTGTAATTTATATAGTAATTAAACTGTAATAAAAAAACTAAAGACATAACACACCCACACAATTCTTCCCACTGAGTAAACCTAACTATAAACTTGGAGCCAAATCATGCTTAAAGATGTATTGTCCATTAAAAATGCAAAAAATCATAATAAAGAATTTTAAAATTAACTTGCTCATTTTGCAGTAACATACAAATTATCCATATGAGCATAGAATTATTAAAGTTAAAAAATGTGTACCTTGATTTTTAAGCTGGATAATATAATAAAAGTAATAAAAGTGACTGGAAGTGTTTCTATCATTTTTCACTATAAAATTATGGGCAAACATTTTTTAAATACACTAATTTCTATTCAAGTTGATAATTTTCATGTTACTTCAAAATGGACAAGTTAATTTCAAAAATGATTTTTATGATTTTTTTTGGTATTTTTTCATGGGACAATATATCTTTAATAGTTACTTCAGCTCAGGACCACCTCAATGCCACCTTTTTTTAAATGTGAAGTCAGTGAACTTTAAGCCGACCCAAAGGCAACCTAAATTTGGCAAGCTAAAGTTGGCTCATGGTATCGCAATGCCTGATCAACCAATTTCCATCTCAACGTAAACCGAACCTTCGTCGCCAAGGTCACATTGATAACTGTCAATTTTGACTTCTTATACCATAATATTTCACGCAAAACCTGGTGCATAGGAAGAAGTCTGAATGTTTTGCAGTTAAGACTCGGAGCGGACTTAAAATACTACTGTAACTGTGAACGAACGGTTATTTTTAATTGTCTGCGGTTAAGGTAGCCCTGGGCCAATATAATAAGTGTGATTGGGCTTTTAATTACATTGTCCACATTGGACTGAATTAGGTATTAAAACCATTATTTTTTGGTTGCAGCTACACATAGCACCAAAAAAAAAAACCCCAAAGAAAACAACTATTTTTGGAAATGTTCCTTTATCACCTAGATATAAATAGATATAATAATAGTAATAGTGTGCCAAGAAATTTAACAGGTTGATTTCCTTTTTATTGTAAAAGGCACAAACCTTACTAAAAATAAAAGTACCTGTTATCAAACTTTTTATTTCAATCACTAAACTTGTCTCTTAAATGCGGAACACTGTTTATTGTTTTACAGACTTGTTTGTTTAGCAACTTTGTGTTTCTAAAGTGTTGGTTTACTTTGGGTTTAGAGTTCATTCTAGATGTTTTGTACATATGGTTTGTTTGTTCTATACTTCAGGAATGGCTAGAACTATAAATGTGAAAACATAAAACCAATGAGGCAAGACTCAGGTCACTAGTATTACTCTAAGTCATTCATCAGACATACCTTGTAGCCAATAATATAATAATTTTGGATTTATTTTTTTCAAAATAATATGTCATATATTACATACATAAATAACTATCTGTATTGTCCTTATTGAAATCTAGGGAAAAAACTCTTGAAATATTCTGTAAAAATATGTATTTCATTTTAAAGAAGTTTATTTTTTTCAAAAATAATTTCATTTGACAAGGGTGATTTTATACAATTGACAGCTTGATCTTTATGTTTGGGACCTCTAAGAGCCTCCCAAAAATCCTTACAACTTGGTCCAGCTTTATTTGCAATTATGATTGATTTATCAACCCTTCTTTTACTAATTTTTTGTTTTATTTATCATATGTACGCTTATTCAGATAATTTTTCAATAGAAATTCACTAGTTGCTTCATCTTTGTCATTTCTTTTAAGATACTTCCTGTGTATTTGTGAAGCATTTTTCCTACACTTAATTGCATTATCAATCTCTTTATCAAACCATGGTTTACGTTTTATGTTAATCTCATCCCAATCCCCTTTTCGGCAGCTAAAATAACAATTGATTTCCATGATTCCCAAATTTCATTGACATTTCCAAATTGGTTAATATCCCAATTTTCAAACCTTTTCGAAGTTCACTGCGATAAGTTAAAAAGTGCTGGTCATTATTTATATTCCAAATCATAGGTTTATATTCTGTTTTCCTTTCCCATGAATCTTGAATAACATTAGTATTATTTAGAGTATACTGTATCTGTCTCTTATACACATCTAGATGTGTATAAGAGACAGATACAGTATACTCTAAATAATACTAATGTTATTCAAGATTCATGGGAAAGGAAAACAGAATATAAACCTATGATTTGGAATATAAATAATGACCAGCACTTTTTAACTTATCGCAGTGAACTTCGAAAAGGTTTGAAAATTGGGATATTAACCAATTTGGAAATGTCAATGAAATTTGGGAATCATGGAAATCAATTGTTATTTTAGCTGCCGAAAAGGGGATTGGGATGAGATTAACATAAAACGTAAACCATGGTTTGATAAAGAGATTGATAATGCAATTAAGTGTAGGAAAAATGCTTCACAAATACACAGGAAGTATCTTAAAAGAAATGACAAAGATGAAGCAACTAGTGAATTTCTATTGAAAAATTATCTGAATAAGCGTACATATGCTAAATAAAACAAAAAATTAGTAAAAGAAGGGTTGATAAATCAATCACAATTGCAAATAAAGCTGGACCAAGTTGTAAGGATTTTTGGGAGGCTCTTAGAGGTCCAAAACATAAAGATCAAGCTGTCAATTGTATAAAATCACCCTTGTCAAATGAAATTATTTTTGAAAAAAATAAATTTAATCAAACAGTGAAACAATATTGGGAAACAATAGGAAGAAATGCATGTGAATATATCTGATTGCATATCATTTAATACCTATATATTTATTCAGAATATTCGTAATGATTTAACAGACACTACAACTAAGCCTACGGGTGGCATCAATCTTAACTTATTACAAGATATTGAATTAAGTATTAGATATTGCTTCACTTGCTCTGGCACAAGCCAAAACTAATAAGGCACCAGGCCAGGATGGTATCACAAATAAACCTTTGAAGAATGTTGGCGATTATTTGGAGTTATCCCTTTTGCATATGTTTCAACAAATTATGCAGCTGGAGGAAATTCCAACCAAATGGAATAAATCTATTATTATTCCTATATTTAAATAAGGCAGTAGATTAGACTTACATAATTACAGAGGAATATCCTTGGCCTTATGTCTATCTAGAATTTTCAACAGAATTATTACTTTTTCAGTAAATAATTTCTGGAAGAGTAAAATGCACTTTCGGAAGTGCAGGGAGCCTTTCGGTCTCAACATATGTAGATGTGAGGACCATATTTTCACTTTAAAAAGTATTGCTGCTTGCAGATCGACAGAGGCTAAAACTACCTACAGTATATGGCCTTCCTGGATGAAAGGCATTTGATAGTGTATGGACAGGTGGCCTATTGAAGGTAGTCTGGAATATTGGAATAAGAGGTAAAGCTTGAATACTCATTGATAAATTCTGTCAAAATGTTGAAGGCCAAGTACGGTTTGGGGATATTTCCATTGGTTCATTTTTAATTGAAAAAGGTACCAAACAGGGATGTACCCTATCCCCTACAATCTTTTCAATATTTATGAACTCAGAAAGGTTCTTGAATCAAACAATGTTGGGATTAAAATCAATGGCCAATGGACAGGTAGCCTTTTCTGGGTTGATGATATTAGCAGGGGATTTTTCTGATGATTGGAAAATCAATTTTAATTTCGAAAAATCAAAAGTCCTTATTTTTGGGAAAACTGATAAATTTAAACAATGTTCTCTTGCCAATCATTAATTATCAATACCTTGGAGTCTTGTCATTAAAAAAGGTAATAGGTTTACTCTCATATGTTAAATCAATCCCTTGATAATTTTGATAATTTCAATAGAGTTTATGGTAATATTCTATGGCAAACAATTGTCTTGCCATCGATTAATTATACTTGTTCTATTTGGAATTATGGGTCGAATTCAGATATGGAGAGGTTAGAACGAATTCAAATGCAGATGGCAAGATACATTTTAAAAGCACCAACTTATACACCGCAAGCGGCATTACTGTATATGGAGATTTAGGTTGGACGCCACTATCCTTATCCCACGATATATATCAAGAATGAAATATTTTGACCGCTTACTCACAGTGAATGATGAGCCATGGCCTAACTTAATGATAAGATCACTTACTTACTAATTTAAATTCAGACTCTACGAAATTGCATTACAAATGTATTAAGTGCGTAGAAAATTCTTTCCGTACCTCAGAAAATATTGACACTTTTTATAGTTCAAATTTTGATAATCCAAATTGGTTTGTGCCATTGAAACAAATCTTACTAGAAAATGGTAACAAAAGATGGTTAGAAGACCTTAATAATAAATCTTCTTTAACCCATTACACAAAGTTAAAATATAAACCTTGTCTTGAAAACTACTTACTTGACAAAACCAATTTTATAGGTGCTCGTCTTAAGTTTGAAACTCGTTCGTACACTCTGCTCTTGATTTTAAATTAAGTAAATGGACCGAAGATAATGGTAGTTTTTGTACCCTATGTAACCTCGGAAACATTGAAGACCTTATCCATTATTTATTTATCTGCCATGCATTGCATCCCATAAGGGAAGATCAATTAAATATACTTAAGAATGATTTAATTGCCTGTAATCAATGTGAGATTTTCTGCAGTTGCAATTATGAGGGCAAAGTTTTATTGTCCTTGAAGAGGGGGGAGACTATTTCTCTCGAATAAGCTGCACACTGAGGCCTCCAAACATTTTATAAGCGCCGCAGCACACATTTTTTTAGGACGGTGTTGTTAGTAATATCAGGGTTCGAAATAACGCTGGTCCACCGGCCAATGGCTAGTAAAATGCATGGCGGACCTGTTAATTATCCCAATAACAAGTCCGCGTGACCAGTTAAAATGTCAATGAAAGTCTGACGAAATACCAAAATCTATAATCATTCACCCCTTAACGATGTCTTTACAAAATATTTCACACAGATAATGTCAACAAGATCGCTATTTTCTGTTTATTGTCATGTTAATGTCTGCTACGAACAGCCTCGGTCTCAGTCATTCAAGGCGAACTGATGAACATCACGCACTAGCCTAGACCATAGAGGAATCTATGGCTAGACCATAGAGATATAATAAGAATACTAGAGCGCTAACAGCAATGTATTCGATGTTCGAAATACGCAAAGCTGTGTGTGTGTACCATCCAAGATGGCTGCCATAGATTCAGCCAATCAAATTTCCCCTGAGTACTATCATTTTCAATTGCGCCCTCAATTTACACAGAAAGTTCAGTACAGCTAGTTTCCCGTATTTTGAAACTCGAGCGTTGCGGTGTATGGGTGTAATGCTGTCTCTTATACACATCTAAAGTGTGTACCTCAGCCGCGCAACCAGGGTGGGGCTGTGAGTGAGGTAGCGTAAATCCTCTATCTGTAAAATTTATTGTCTGTATACCCCTCCCCTCCTGTCTATGTCGAATTCCAAAATCCAAGATGTAATTTGGCGAATATTCTTCTATCAATAATCTTATTGGCGGAATATCAGCTATGACTCGAGTCATCCTAAATTTTACAGATTAAAAATTAAATAGGGGATGAGGATAAAAGAAAATTACCTTCAAACTTTGAGTCTGACAGTGCCATTTCCAGCCATCTAAAAGTGGCAGGGACATAACAGATTTTGTACCTCAGTCCCACCCGTGGTGGGGCTGAGGTGGTTTCTATTTCGAATTCAAGGATTCGCCACTGTTTAATGTTGTACTTCCGTGGCGAATCATCTTCTATCTGTAGGCCTAATTATTATTATTGGGATACAGACAATGAGTACTATATAGACTGTCTCTTATACACATCTAGATGTGTATAAGAGACAGGAATAAGATGTTCTACTTAACCTCTTCTTGGCTACGATAGTTTAATAATTTGTCATTATCAATACTAATTATCATTAATGAAATAATATTCAGTCAGAGGGCTTATTTATGGTAATAATATGTATACTAAGCCAGAAGGTGGCGCTTTCCTACGGCAGCCATCTTGGATGGTACACATACACAACTCTGCATTGCTCCGCCATCTTGCCAGCACTCTAGTTGTTTAATAGCTCTATGGGCTAGACGTACAGAGGGAAATCACCTTCTCCGCATGTTATAGCGACAAGGAGAAGTTGATTTCCGTCTGTGTGAGCACCGTGAAGTTAAAACATCCATGTCATGTACTGTATCCATCCCACAATGCAACGTGGGACAAAAAGTTAATAAACAACGCAATGATTTCCAGACGAAATAACGCAATAATCACACCCTGTAAATGAACCGTTCGTACAGTCCCAATAGCATTGCCATGGAGATTAATTAAAACGACACGCCAGTAAAATGTTAGATAAAGCAGGGAGTTGGATAAAGTCAAAGTTACATTCCATTGTTTTAATAAAGTGCATTATCGCCTATGAATACTTAAAAATCGACTGTAATCAACCTGAAATAATGAAAAAGGAACTCAAAGCAATTGTTTCTACGACGGCTCTTTTTCAGTAGACGTTTAATTCGGATTTGGTATGTTATTAGATTCATATATCAGGCTACATGTAAACTACACTCACATTCCCCAAAAACATTGCTAATGAATTTGCAGAGAATGAAATTTTAATTTGTTAGATTTATTTTTAAAACCACGAGGGTTTCCTATTCATTTTAATAAATTTGTTTAATTAAAAATTTATCGGTTTACACTAAGCTTGTTCCTGTCAGCAAGCTGTCACGCACTATGAAACTTTGGGCGATCTGACGTCACCACAGCCAAGCACAGGGGATTTTTGCCCAGCAACATGACCCCACGAAAAAAATTCACCAATTAGCGGGCAGAGTTTAGGAGGCACGACCTGATATTTACAACAAGTCGCATCGTCGTGACCACAAAGAATGTGTTGTGTTTACAGTTTAGAAAAAAAGTCAGACCGAAAATGCCCGTAAAAACAATATAAAAGCATTCATTTTATTGGTACAGTAATAAAATTTGCTGTGCACTACAGCTAAACAACAAGTACTGTACGTATTATATGTTAAATGTTAACTTTTTTCGTAGGCTAGTCATACCTAATTCACTGGGCTGGCCTACTGTATCTATGCTGCTAAGCCTATTTTTAGCGTCTAGGCCTAGGCTAGGCCCTAACTGGCCTGCCTTATTCGGAAAGGATTCAATAGAAATGTTCCACAAACCAATCTTTCCGGAAAACCGAACATCGTATTGTGAGTGTGCACTACATACAAATAGATTCCTGAATTTATATTTCGCGGCATAATTTCCCATACAGAGACAATAGAAAGATTTTTCTGTATCTGTCAGTGTTACTTCATCGGTGGTGGGGGGGGGGGGCAGCATGATAGCATGTCAAAAATATTGTATTTGGGCCTTCCGAAGTTGGCAAGATAGTGGCTAGTGAAAGGGATTGAGGACCAGTAAAAATATTAATTTACTGGTCCACTTGGCTAGTTAAAAAAAACCTTAAGGGAAACCCCTGAATATTGTAATATAGATTTGGGTAGAACATTCGCAGGACTTAATAATATGTGACTACCAAGAAATAGTTTATTAAGAATTAGTATACAATAACTGTAAATCCATTCTAAAATACTTACGAATCAAACAATCTTACATATGCTATATCATTTCTCAATTTCCCTCTAAATATTGATATTCAAAGACCACTTTTAGTGTCGATCATTTAATTTAGAGGGATTCTAATTGGAATCCAAAGCTGTACCTGCATTAATTTTTCTTTACTACTACTACTGTATACTACGTAAAAAGATAAGTTTTTTTTAAATTAAGAAAGAAACTATCTAGCAAATATGAACTCAATAGTCAAGTTACTAATGACTAATGTTATGATATCTTTGCATTGGACATGATTAATTGTGCAATTTATTCCCTGAGATGTACTGTATACAGTACCTTTGCTAGATGTGTATAAGAGACAGATCTAGAAATGACGGACGAAACGATGATGGTACCCGAAATGCTGTCTTTCCGCTTAAGCAACGTGACCGGTGTCCGAGTGTCTGTCTCT
>NW_022699253.1:513847-534862 GCF_011630105.1 Anneissia japonica | reverse complement strand
TACAATGATTCCTGATGATGACATAATTTATGTTGAAATATTGAATCCCGACACACATTAGGCCGACCAGCCCTCCTGAAACTAACGTTAGAATACCGCACTTTTGGCAGTAAAGAACAATTAAAACCTCATAAAAAAGGCAACCGTTTACCCATAATTGAATCCAAGGACACCAGTGTTAAACACTCAGTACTTATCCTTGATAATGTGTTAAACCAATTAATAAAGCGAGATAACGTAACGTTAGTTTATCGAGGGAGGGTTGAGCTAATGAATGGCGTGCATTTCGATACTTGGAGTATGCATTATACTATCTTATCTGAGATTAATCAGTGGACCTTTCGGTTTTACTAATGCTTTGTATGTTAAGGCAGCATTAGCTATACCATCAATTAAAATTTTACTTTTCACTTAATGTTAGCAAATGAAAGAATGGACATGTCTTCCTTCTCAAAGTCTAGGTGGTGCTGTTATAGATCAATTTCGAGTGATGACAACATTTATGTGTTTCCAGGTGAAAGGCCAGGTCACAACTGATTCAAACAAACACAACACCTTGTCATCACATTATAATGATTGGTCACTTGTGACCACAAAGGGAGATAAATTATTGCAGACAGTAGTGCTGAGAAGGGGGTAGGTGGGGAAGCAATATCTTGGTTAATTAAAGGGGGAGGGGGTACAAAATTTCATCTATTTTGAACTATTCCATAACTGATACATAATTGGTACTCAACCTCACTGGGCTCCCCTTACCATTGGAGACCCTGGCTAACTGCACTCCTCTGGAACCAAGGGCCAAGCTACAATGCTGATTAAATGTTTTACGGTATTTACTAAAAAAAAATATACTTGAGACTGAAGTATGAGTTTGAATGTCTCGCCAGGAACAAAACTAGGTCACTAAAAGAAGCACTGATTGAGGAGAGAAGGGGAGGGCAGAGGAAATACGTACAGTATTCTGACAAAGGTGGTGATATAAACTATACATAGACATTGTCACTGTATGTCACTTGGGTCATGTCCCAAGAAATTATACAAATAACTGAGGAATGAAATCATAAATGAAAGACAAGGCTCATCATTCCCTCTTTACTGATTTAACTTCCAATTTACGATAAATCAGTTCAAAGGTCAGGATCCCAGTACACTTTCCCACTGTGTCTTTCACTCTAGTGTATCATAAGGCATCAATTTCACACAAAGATCGCTTGAGCTAGACTAATAGGTAGTAACCTGGTACACTTAAAAATGCATGCCCAATCAAAAAATAGGCTCCCAGCAGGAGCGTGTATCTACTGCCTTATACAGGAGTTTTTGGTTTTGTTTTTTTTTATTTTGTCTTATGTTCTTCAATATGCAGATGTGTGTATTATTGTAGTGTATCTGGATATTTAATGAAAATTCTCTTTCATAACAATATTCGAACGCAATTTTATTCGATTGTCAACAGAGCGCCCGCTACCTCGAGCTAGTAGTACCCATCATGCCTAAACCGGAATTACACTTTTCCGCCATCTTTAATTGCTACTGTACATCATGACATAGTGCCTACGCTCCCGTTAGGGGCAGTAGACACAAAAACCAAAACTGGAAGATTTAATGGAAGGATCAGCGAAGTACAGTGATGAAGTAGGAAAGCTTGGTTATTTTTGTAACTGGGTTATAGAAAGACATGGGTGGGTTTATTTACTGTATGCGATTAATAATTAGGACATATTTATCTTTAAAACACAAGGGTTTTTTTTGCAAACTTCAGAAAAAAAACCACAACACTAAAACATACTAAATGGATTATGCATGCCATGAAACAGTTTTTTTTTGTGGTTCCTTCAGAAAAAGTACATTATCAATTTGAGTTGGTCAGGCTTAGCATTGGTAGATTTCAGTACTGCAGAAATTTAATAGTTGCTACAGAAATTTTGCCTAATTTTTCTCGTACGCAAACAGTCAAAAATACTACGGAATAGGACAAAACCCATAAATAAATAGGCTAAAAGTCCACAACAAATTAATTTTCCATCAGGATCTTTGGTTACATTGACTCTAGACAACCTATACTTAGATACTGTACTGATAAGTTATTGTAAAAAGTGGCCTGTAAATCTTCATCCTGTCCTCTATAGTATCTTTAAAATTCCAAAGTTCTTATCATGGATGTAGTTATGGTGGGTGGACGTGTGCTGGGCTATCCAGTCTAAAACCCTACATCCACCTTTATTAACCCCCTTGCCCATTTTTAAAATCCCTATCATTTAGATTTTACAAATGTCATCACATACCCACCTTTAAAATGTCTACCTACCACCAACACTTAGTTTTCTACTAGCTACAAACCATGTATTATCATGTACTGTAATTTAAGCAACCCACATTTTGCACTCCAAACAAATTATTATTATTAGGTGCTAAAGAAATTTTTTGTATTTACTATGAATATTTGAAGACTTGGTTTTACTGAATGCATTTTAGTACTAACTTGAGAAGTCTGCATTGGCAATTCAACATTTTTGGGCCAAAGGACCAACTAGTTACAGTATATTAAAGAACCATTTAACCTATAGAAGAATTATTTTGCTGATAAGGATTAGTATAAGCTGACAAATTGAAGGAAAATTTGGCTGAAGAAAGGACCAGTTAAGGTAATGGAAGGACAAATTTGGCTGATAATGGAATCTCCAGTCAGATGGACGGAATTAAACAAAAGCAGAGCCATACGGTAGTTGATGGAAGGAACAGTCAGCTGATGGAAGAGCAATTTAGCTGACGGAAGAACAAGGCAACCAATGGACCGCCTTCTATTTGCTTTGTTTTATTACCTTTAGTAATTTTTGAAAGGTTCCCATGTTTAGAGCAATGTGCTATATGCCGTACAGTAGAACCTCAATTTTATGTATGGTATAGGACCGGAGGGCGCATGTAAATCAGGGGATTCATAAAATTAAATTTGTGGTGACCTTTGACCTATTATGTACGTAAAACTCACTAGGTGAGCAAACCAATTAGCGTTCATATGCAAAATTATACCTATACCCAGTTTAGTAAACTTTGTGAAAAAAATTTGATCAGACAAGTTTTTCACACGAAGCTAAATAGGAAAGAAATTATTTTGAGTACCAACAGTAATCTTGCTCATTGCACATGGTTTTAGATTATAAAATTAGACACAATCAACGCTGATGTTGAATGGTTTGTTTAGTGTTATAGCACTGAAATAATAAACAGACAGGAACTAATCTCATTTTACATTATGGTGGCGATGAAAAGGGCCATTTGTTTTGGGTTTTTTAATGAAGTCATCGTTCATATGAGGCGTACGTAAAACTTAGGGTTCGTTAGATTTGCCACACATCCCACTAACAGGAAAGTTAATTTAGAGATGGAATTAGGAACTTGTAAAACACTGAATGCAGGTATCCATATTTGGATAAATGGGTGGACCGAAATAAACAAGTTCAACCCATCACAAAAATGTTCTTATTTTTACTGCCACGAAACTGAGTCACTCATGTCGAATAGAGTTAGGCATGCCTAAATAAATAGTCTTCCCTAATAAAATGGGCCTAAAATATTTAGAATAGACACTAGAAGGACTAGTGTGGTAGGCAATAGCAAAAACAATTAAGCTTAGGCTAGATGATATACAGTACTGTACATTACAAACACATCACTTTCCAGGAGGATGGCCTAGGCCTCTGGAGTCTAGTAGTAGAGAGAGGCTTGTCCTATTTTTAAGTTCTTGCTTAAATATTACAGTATCTTTTTAACAATGTTCTAGTACTCTAGCTAAAATCTTGTAGCTTAGCAGTGAGCAGGGTTATCTGTAAGTTACTACACAGTTATCAGCCCACAGTTGTTCAGCAGGCCGGAACTAATTATACTATCTGTTCTAATTCAAGTAGGTAGGCAGAAGTAGGCATCTTACGGCCAAATTTGGCCAAATTGTTTTTGATATCGGCCAAAATTTGACCAGATTTTAATCCGATTAGAAAATAGTGGGTAGATATTAATTTGAAATACTACAAAACTTCACAAAAATTAGCAGTCATTTGTTAGAAATTGAAGAAATTCAAATGATCTACATAGAACATGTTAAACTTTCACTGTTTTTCTGAACAGCTACATCGTTGCTGGCATGTAGGCAAATTCTGGGGCGAATCAAGAGATGTCCGAAATGGGAAAAAAATGGGAAAAGCCAGGGGGGAAGAGGGTGAAATTAGGGCTAATCGAGATAACACCATCTTAGAGGAAATTTTTGTTCTCTAGACGCCCGAAAATAACCTCTGATGCGTTTGGGCGATCAATTTTTCTTCCTTTTTTTTTCACAAACCTATGAAAACTTTAATAAATACTTTTTACCTAAACTTTCTAAATTCGCCTCTAAATATTATTGTCGCAGTACTTAAAGCAATAAATCAATGTTGCTATCAGAATTATCTTCTTCATTCTCATATACTGTACAACCTAACTCCAGAGTAACTTCGAAGTCTCTGCAACACTTGCTTGAAATTGGAGGTGCCATCGCACCCGAATGATCACATCAAGCATTTATATATGGCACTCTATCATAAAGAACACTGCAGCACCAAGGCCTATACAATTCAATTGGGCAATAATAAATTAATTAAAGTACAGTATTTAATTTATATTCAAGAGAGATTCAAAAAGATATTATATTAGGCATATATTGAAAAAAAATATAAACTTTTCAAAAATTCGGCCAAATGTAGTTTGGCTGTGACTTTTCCAAACGTTACGGCCAGGCAAATCTGGCCGTCAAAAGGCTAAATGGCAACCCTGATCTAGCCTAGCTGAGCCCTAATCGAGACACCTGCATCTTCAGTTTTGAAAATTTTCCAAGATTAAATTATATGGATGAAGTATCCAATCACATGATTTACAAAATCAGTCAATGGTCATGCATACCGTACGATACCCCACATCAAATTTGCTGTGGGAAATCATACGCATGAATGATCATGCAGCGTCTGCCTAGGCCCAAATCAGAAAAAAAAAAGAAATCGAGTATGAGACAGTATTAGGTATGGTGTGTACTAAGTGACACTAAGTGATAAAGAGCTAGTAACCCAAAATTAGGGCCTGAAACCCAGGCTAAGGGTTCGTATATCCGAGGTATGTAAAAACAAGGCTCTACTGTACTTTAGCTGAGACAGAAGGACCAACAAGATACATACATTTTTTTTAACCTGTCCAAGAGTCCAATGGCATGAAATTGTATAATCTTTTCATTTTAATTTATAGGACTATTTGTTTTGATTGAGCCACTTACCGGTAATTAGATTTAATTACATATGGGGTTACTAATTTTCATGAGAGTTTTCTACCCCTCTTTCAAAGAATACGGTATATAGGCCTACCCGGTATGCTTTTTATTTTTATATCGAGATTTCTTTTTTTCTTTTTCTTGCATGCAGTTATCTGTTGACCCTTCTCCCATACTATACGATTTGTACTCTTTAAAAAATGGTGGGAAAAAAGATACCCTCTAAGGTCCATGGATGTTAAAGAGTGTGTCGTCTTAACTTGCACATTATCATTTGGTGGCTCTTCAAGCTGAATTTATTTGAGGCATCCAATCACAAGCTTTAAACAAATAATATAATTCAACCAGATGATCAACTTAGACAGTTGCCTTGTTCATCACACTCTCTCCTCTTCACCTAAAGTACAAAATTTTATGTGAGTTCATGCACTTCATTTAACAAGCTTTACGAAAACAAACAAAGTTAATGACACTGAATCAGATACTGTCGGCATTCTTAAAGTACATTAGAGCTTCTAATGGGATTTTTTTATCTAAACATGAACAGGATCCTAAAACACTGAACAATCAGAAATTTGTGGCTTCTAAAATTAAATTTGATACTGCATATTGATATTCCAAGGCATCAGATGTCGTGATATGGCAGTTAAAATTGTCAGCTTCCAATTCCAATGTTCCGGGTCAAATCCTAATCCATGGCATTGCTGTTCCAATATGCCAAAAATGGTAAAAATGTATCTCAGAACCATCACTAGTCTCATAAACAGTGACTTTGTGTATATGAAAACAGAGGAAGTTCCTTGTATTGTCAGTTTGACATAAATATCTCATTATATATTCTACCACCTCATTTTATGTAATCTTCAGATCTACCACTTCCAAATACATACCATTATAATTTAATGTCTTTACAATAAATGTTACAAAAGAGGTTCAGTGCTGTACAGTGCAAACATACTGTATGGCTCAAACAACTTTAAATTAAGTTCTTGAACCAATGCAGCAAAGAGAGTCAACGGTGAACTTGGGATTTTACACATAAAAAGAAAAGGGCTTGGTAAATTTGTACAAGATATTGACCAATGTTGAGTATGGAAATTCAGTTTGGTGGTATCCAGCATATGAGAAAGGTGGAGACACACTCGAGAAAGTATCCTGCAGAGAGTCACTCGATTTTTACAGACTTTAAAAATATTAGCTATCCCGAAAGGTTAATTACATCTCAATCTTCCTACATTGGTGTACAAAAGGAAAAGCTCTGATGTCATCTAGATAATTATCAAATTGTTGAAGGCCCCATTCTGCAACCTTTTTAGCCCACGACCCAAATTATATGTCAAGCAGTCTGATGTGACTCATCGAACCCAAGTGATTAAAAGGTCCATTGTTTTATACATACGACGGATAGCGGGATGAACCACCCACTTGATTCTTTTGTGAACTGATTAAAAGATATTATCACCCACAAAATCACTATGTAAAAGCCATAGAAATGAAAATATAAATCATGCAAGTTATCAAATTTTTCAATAAGTTAAACATTTTTAAAAATTAATGATTAACAGATACTTTATTATAAATTTCTAGTGCTGTCAGAGATTTATGGGTAAATACTGTACATTAAATTTAAAAATTTTTTCTCATTATAACTTGCAGCTGCAAGCCTAACACATTGAAATGAAACAATACTAATACTTTAAAGTTGTCATACCTGAAGTACAAATATTTTGATACTGTATATTTTTAACATGAAACTGTGATAACGCAGTCATAAGAAATAGTAAACTGACACACTTGTCACACTTAAATTGCATTTTCGTTTACTGTAATTTAATTGTGTTTGTCTTTTGTTTGTTTTTATTTGTTCATGTTAAGTAAAGTTTTCGCGATCTGAAGAGATTATGCGACCCATCAATTTTTTTTCGCAACCCAAGCATAGGTTGCGGAACGGTGGTTAAAGGAATTGATAATCTTAAAAGTTGAGGATTTAATTTTTTATTTGATACTGCATCCAGAACCAAAGGTCATTCCTTGAAAAGGCAAACAGTTAATCACTATTAAAGACAGTTTTCCTTCTCAATCGGCAGTAGTGGCGGCACCCAACTAGTCCAAGTCTGAGATTAAGAATCACTGGTCGGCCCATCCACTCAAGTTTAGCCCATGCTGGAGGACTTGGGAAGGCTGAGCACCAAGTGGGAGGAGGTACAAGAATTAGCTTGAAGCCAAAAAGTACAGTAAGTATGTAATTCAAAATTGTAATCAAAATACAATTATTTAAAGAAATTAACTTTCTTTTTACTGTATTCAAATTTAGGCAAGGCTTTTTTTATACCTTCACGAATCTAGCAATAGTGATGATTTGAATTTAAAAAAATACAATTTTATTTTTGGTCAATTAGAATGGAAATTTCAGAAAAAAATTAAATTGTTTTCATTTTTATCATGCCCACCGCTGTCTTGAATCTCCAAAATGAGAAATTATATAAATTTAAAGCATTTAACCATCCCATTACTACACTGTTTACATTCACTAATAAAATTTTATTTTTATTTTCTACTCCGTCTGGATGTTTTTGGCAAAAATATTTTCTAAATATGAAAACAACATTTAAAAAAAAATTTGTTTCCCACCCTCCTATAAAAAGTCTTGCCTTTCATTCATTCTTTATTCAGCCTACATGTAACATATACATTTACAAAAACAATGAAAATTGGACAAGCAACAGATTTTACAATATTTCCTAAGTTGGCTAGGATTGACAACAGTGATGAACACTCTAGCTCAAAAGCCTACCAAGGAAATAAAACAGTAGTATAAACATAAAATTTAAATTGGCTAAAAGGAAAACTAATTAAGAAATCAAATAAACTCCTTTAACTACCCTGATACAAAAGGCAAATCTGGAAAGAAAAATACAAAGGATTAGTATACAACAGGAAAATCATTAATTTGAGAAAATAAAAAAAGGGGAAAAAATAAAAAAAATTTGTACAGGTAAGTCCTGTATATCTACAAAAATTAATCTACAAATACAATAAAAAAACAAAAAATGGTTTAAGGATCGTCTCTGAACTGAATCCAAAAAAAAGTTCCAACAAAACACATAATAAGTGAAAGTGGGAAGGAATAATTTATTTAAAATTAAATTAAATAGACAAATAAAATTACAGTACTATAGGTACTAAAATATATTTAGATTTATTTATTTAAATTTTAAAAAGGCCAATAAAGATATTAATTTTTGACTGCATAAAATATATAAATCTTAGATATTACAGTACAGTATATTTAAAAATACATTTAATGTATTCACGTTAATAATCAGCATGTCAAATTAATTCCTGATTTTGCATCGTGGTCACATGATAATGATGAGATCCCATCCATTGCAATAATATTTTAATATTTTATATTACAATCTTTTAATATTTTATTTTTCTAAATGATATCTTTTGTGTTGTTTTCTGTGTGTTGAGTGCTGCCTTGGAGAGCCACATGATAGTGGCACTTTTGGTTATGAAAGTTGTATGAAACGACTTATTTCCAATGCGGTCCTTGAGAATCTGCAATTTCTGTTTCTGTTTTTATTTTCTTTTAATTGTAATTTTAACCCGAAATAAATTTGAATTTGAATTTGAAATACAATAAATATTCTTGTTGTTCGATAAATAGTAGTTTCAATTTATATAAAAAGTTTGTAGAGTGTCCAACATTGCAGATTCTTTCGGAAAATCACGGAGACAAGTCCAAATTCTAGGAAATTCATTAACTACTCCTTGCAGGCCAAAGTTCTTGCGTATTAAATGTTAAAAATTTCTTGGTAGCGTTCATTTATTTTCGCCCACTGATTTGCAGTCGATTAGTCCATACAGACATTTAATGACGAAGATGACAGCAGTTTGTTCTCTTCTGTCATGAAGTGTTGCTATATTCGGAGAACAGAGCCTAGTCTTGTATGCCATTTCACCTCTTTGTTGATGAGGCACATCCGTGATGCTCGTCTTTGTACACGCTCAATTCGTTTACACTCGTCTTTAGTGAGAGGGTTCCAGGCTGGCACTCCATATTCCAAAACCAGAAGCATAAGAGTTTTGTATAATAATAATAATATGTCGTTCTTATATAGCGCTTAATGCCTTAACAAAGCCTCTAAGCGCTTTACATTATTACCCCCGGTCATATATACTGTATTGATAATATAGCTTTTGAAGAACATGCTCCAGCTACCTGCCATATGAACCCTAGTAATCTGGCAGCTTTGTTTGTGGTGTGTGTGACATGTTCTTTCCATAATAGTATGTTTGTTATTGTTAGTCCTGGGTATTTGAATGATGTAATGGTGGAGAGGTTAGTATTTTTGAGATGATAGGATGGGAGATGGTTTTGTGTTTGGATGATTTTGTCATTTGCATAACTTTGGATTTAGTAGTGTTAATAAACATGTTGTAGTGGTCCAGTTCATAATGCTGTCAAGATCAGCTTGGAAAGACAACTCCTCGTTTCTCCTGCGTATGTTCCCGAATATTAAAGTGTCATCGGCAAAAAGCAAGGTACTAAAAGAGATATTGTGAGTTATGTTGTTGATAAACAGATTAAAGAGTAATGGGTCCAAAACACTTTCTTGTGAAACACCTGATTTAACAAGTACCCATTATGACGATGTTCCTTTAAAAGTGACCCGTTGCTTTCTTCCGGATAGAAAAGATTTAATCCACATTTACATTTTACCTCTGATGTTATAGTTCCTGGTAAGTTTGGTGAGTAGAATATCGGGTGGGATGAGATCGAAAGCCTTTCGAAAGTCAAGGAATATCAAATCGATTCTTGGTGGACGAGGGCTGTCAAATGTTTTTTACCAGTTATTGACGGCATCACCGAGTTGTGTCATGCAAGACTTCTTTGCAGTAAATTCATATTGGGCTTCATTGTTGAGGCAATTTGATTCAATGTGTTCATTGATTTTGTAAGTTATCAAATCTTTGTTTAACTTAGGATGAATTGCATTCACTAAGCATTAATTGCGGTATTGCTATGGTGACAACTCAAAATATAATATACTGTAATAATTATCCTTTTTGTAATACCTTGTGCTATTTTTTATGTAATTTAATCAACCTGTATATTTTTTTTTCTTTTTTTTACTAACCTTCGTATTAATTATTTATTAAGCATCAGAAAAACAAATTTTACTTAAGAACTTTTCAATAAGAGACAATTAAAGAATAGTATTTAATGCAGGCCAAATAATTAAACAGTGTAAATGTATTAAAAAATGAATAATAAATATTAATTTGGTGTTTTATTTTATTTGAACTTTATTCTGAATACAAAAATAATATCCGATTTTAACTCTTATTTAAGAGTCTATTATCACGAGGGTGGAGCCTGATGGTAGAGGGGAGACATAAGAGTCTCATGGGAGGTTAAATCAGTAGCGAAAGAAAGGGTCCTGGGCTACCTGGCGATGCCCCCTTTGGGCCCCACAAAGCTGACAGATTTAAAGGATGTGTAGAGGTGAGACACAGCAAGTAAAGCTTTGTTTTCAACATTTGATGGGCATTTGTAAACAACTACACCATAAAACATAAACAACAGGCATCCCGTATTTGTATCTACATTACTTTAACCCCTCCCCCACTCCCAATGTTTTGCCTGTGGATTAAAAAAGAGGGCCTGTGGTTCTGGCAAAAAAATATTGCCTATTAATGTCCTGGGCCCCTTTAAGGTCTGGAACATGTGACTTTCACAAGCGAGGGGTGACTTTTTCTTGGGGTTTGCACTCTCCCTGTTTTAAGTGTATTTATTTGCTCAGGAAATTTCCAGTTGGAAGTATGGATGGGTAAATATTTATGAGGAGGCCTATATTTATAGTAATTATATTTATAAGTTATAGCTACTATCTACACACAACCATCCATGAGTGAACAATATCAAATTGACATGTAATTTTCTCCTACTTTTTACTACATGTTAAATATTCTCCAACTTTTACGGTAGAAGACTTTGGCATGACAGTTTAATTAAGTCACAAAAACGTATAAAAACTCCCTGGTATAATTAATACAGTAACACTAGACCTACCTGTTCTACTAGCTACTAGTCCTACAGGCTACATCAACTATATAGGCCTAGGCCGGCTTGGGCCTAGGCTAGCCGAATCAAGATTTGTTAATTAACAAAAATAAGTAAAACATACTCACCTGGCCAAGATCGATAGTGATGTTCACTTCATTATAAGAGAGTCCTCTCGATAAAGGAGGACTTTGCCACCACTTTTCAGTGCCATCTATAGCATATTCAGCCGGATGCTTAGAGAGAGGGAGAGACATATCACAAAAGTCACAGTACTGTCCGTTGACAATATCTTGTTCAGCTCTACGGAAGCTGTCCCCAGTGTTTCCTGTCAGTTTGCAGTACAGTTCAGCCTTGCCTTCGTCCCCGCACGTCGAAGTAGCGGTGATCTTCTTACCTTGGGCGATGTTGAAGGACGGTGGGATGAGCGCTTGGTTTTGCTGGCCCTGGACCAAAGCAATACCAAAGCACAAACAGAGAGCAATATCAATAATCATTTTTAAAGATATGTTCTCAATTGATACACCGAATATGCGACTTTAATTAGTAAAAGAAACAGTATTAATATTATAATTGCAGCCTCGAGTCCAACCACCGCATCCCGCTCACGTTCAGTACCCGAACAGTTTGGCTTTTCCTCCCAAAGCAAAACGTGAGACTGATAGCATGTCTAGCCAATCAGATTGCTGAAAATCTAATCACTGTTGTGCTAGCTACCACCAAGTTTACAAACTACTTTCCTAGGCACACTCCGGGGTCGTTGTTTGTTAAATTGCGTGTGTGTAACGACGTCTAAATAGGTCTATATTTTAATTTCGGAATGAACCAGCTAAGAATTTTACGTTATAACGTTATAGTTTGGTGTACAAAACGTGTTTCTTTCTTTCTTTTCTTTTTTTTTTGAAGAGTCATAGGCCCACTAAATATGTATTTTTTCGTGGCCGGACGTTTCACCGACAACAAACATTTGCCAAGACGATTCGCCGATATCCAATTGCCAGACAATTTGCCGACAGACAATTCGCCGACATTTTTTTGTGAACATGTTAATGGTTGGGTGTGTCATAAGTAGCATAGGCCTATGTTTTATTTTTATAAAATTTGTGGTTAAATTATAAATACACTCTATTTTAAAAATGTTTTGTATTTGAAGTATTGAAACAATCAATCAATCAACAATCAATTTGACTTTTTCTTTAATTTAATTTGTATATAACTAGCTTAATTTATTCCTCTGTTGAATTGTATACCCATTAATTTATCCTAGTTTGTACTGTACATTCAAACTGTAATTCCTGTCTCTTATACACATCTAGATGTGTATAAGAGACAGGTGTAAATGTATTAAAAAATGAATAATAAATATTGATTTGGTGTTTTATTTTATTTGAACTTTATTCTGAATACAAAAATAATATCCAATTTTAACTCTTATTAAGAGTCTATTATCACGAGGGTGGAGCCTGATGGTAGAGGGGAGACAAGAGTCTCATGGGAGGTTAAATCAGTAGCGAAAGAAAGGGTCCTGGGCTACAACAGGCATCCCGTATTTGTATCTACATTACTTTAACCCCTCCCCCACTCCCAATGTTTTGCCTGTGGATTAAAAAAGAGGGCCTGTGGTTCTGGCAAAAAAATATTGCCTATTAATGTCCTGGGCCCCTTTATTAAGGTCTGGAACATGTGACTTTCACAAGCGAGGGGTGACTTTTTCTTAATCTTGGGGTTTGCACTCTCCCTGTTTTAAGTGTATTTATTTGCTCAGGAAATTTCCAGTTGGAAGTATGGGTAAATATTTATGAGGAGGCCTATATTTATAGTAATTATATTTATAAGTTATAGCTATTATCTACACACAATCATCCATGAGTGAACAATATCAAATTGACATGTAATTTTCTCCTACTTTTTACTACATGTTAAATATTCTCCAACTTTTACGGTAGAAGACTTTGGCATGACAGTTTAATTAAGTCACAAAAACGTATAAAAACTCCCTGGTATAATTAATACAGTAACACTAGACCTACGTCCTGTTCTACTACTAATCCTACAGGCTACATCAACTATATAGGCCTAGGCCTTGGGCCTAGGCTAGCAGAATCAAGATTTGTTAATTAACAAATATAAGTAAAACATACTCACCTGGCCAAGATCGATAGTGATATTCACTTCATTATAAGAGAGTCCTCTCGATAAAGGAGGACTTTGCCACCACTTTTCAGTGCCATCTATAGCATATTCAGCCGGATGCTTAGAAAGAGGGAGAGACATATCACAAAAGTCACAGTACTGTCCGTTGACAATATCTTGTTCAGCTCTACGGAAGCTGTCCCCAGTGTTTCCCGTCAGTTTGCAGTACAGTTCAGCCTTGCCTTCGTCCCCGCACGTCGAAGTAGCGGTGATCTTCTTACCTTGGGCGATGTTGAAGGACGGTGGGATGAGCGCTTGGTTTTGCTGGCCTTGGACCAAAGCAATACCAAAGCACAAACAGAGAGCAATATCAATAATCATTTTTAGAGATATGTTCTCAATTGATACACCGAATATGCGACTTTAATTAGTAAAAGAAACAGTATTAATATTATAATTTCAGCCTCGGGTCCAACCACCGCATCCCGCTCACGTTTAGTACCCGAACAGTTTGGCTTTTCCTCCCAAAGCAAAACGTGAGACTGATAGCATGTCTAGCCAATCAGATTGCTGAAAATCTAATCACTGTTGTGCTAGCTACCACCAAGTTTACAAACTACTTTCCTAGGCACACTCCGGGGTCGTTGTTTGTTAAATTGCGTGTGTGTAACGACGTCTAAATAGGTCTATATTTTAATTTCGGAATGAACCAGCTAAGAATTTTACGTTATAACGTTATAGTTTGGTGTACAAAACGTGTTTTTTTTTGTTTGTTTGTTTGTTTGTTTGTTTGTTTTTTTTTAAGGCCCACTAAATATGTATTTTTTCGTGGCCGGACTATTCACCGACAACAAACATTTGCCAAGACGATTCGCCGATATCCTTTGCCGACAGACAATTCGCCGACATTTTTTTGTGAACATGTTAATGGTTGGGTGTGTCATAAGTAGCATAGGCCTATGTTTTATTTTTATAAAATTTGTGGTTAAATTATAAATACACTCTATTTTAAAAATGTTTTGTATTTGAAGTATTGAAACAATCAATCAATCAACAATCAATTTGACTTTTTCTTTAATTTAATTTGTATATAACTAGCTTAATTTATTCCTCTGTTGAATTGTATACCCATTAATTTATCCTAGTTTGTACTGTACATTCAAACTGTAATTCAGCATGTGCTACCAGGGAATAGTGAAGTAATTTCACTGTTCTGGTGGTACTATTATTTGAATTTGATACGTGAATGAAAGACCGACCAATGTGTCCTCCACTTGTATAGGCCTATTTCAACTTTACTGTATATTTGTAATACGTCGTATTCTGGGTGCATTTCAAACATTTGGAATATTTTTACTTTACGGTATATTGTGCATGATTTTTCTTATGATTTTCTATAGTATTAAAATATTTAATAAAAATATAGATGAACATGAACATAGCCTGTAGGCCTAGCCCTATTTTATATTTTTAGCAGAATCTTGTTGCATAATTAATATATTGAAAGTGTGTGTCTGCATGTATGAATAGCTATAAATAACGACTTTTCATGATGACTACCCAGTCCTCCACAAAACAAAACATCTCAAAGAAACATCAATCACATCACACAAAAAAAGTTGTCGGCGAAATGTATGACGGCAAATTGGTTGTCGGCGAATTAGTTGTCGCCGAATCGGCTGTCGGCGAATCGTCCAGTCGGCGAAATGTCCAGTCGGTGAATTCAGTTTCGGAGAATTCCGGTGTCGGTGAATGTCCAGTACGGTACCGTATTTATTATAACGTGTAATTTCACAAACACATACCGGTAACAATAGGCCCATACATACGAATTGTCAATTCTACACATTACAACATTATAGTGTATGTATATCTATAATAGTATAACGGAAAGAAAGAAAAGTATTATTAATATTTAAGGTAGTAAGTGCAGTCGATTGGGTCGGCATTGTATCGTGAATGTGGCACATCCGCTTACCCTTTTCTCGTCTCCATGAGGATTAGTGAAAGTATCAGAAAAAAAATAATATGCACACAAACTTTTTAGGCTTACATAGGGTTGACTTGACTTGACTTTATTCAGTATACCTAAACATCAACAATAAAATCAAATAACAAAGAGTTTCAAAAAAGTTAATACAGACTTTAAAATAGGGAAAAAGTTTAACAATTAAAATTCAATAAAATCTTATGTTGAACACTAGGTATAATAGGATAGCCCATGAAGTTGTATAAAACGACTTATTTCCAATGGGGTCCTTGGGGTTCGTTTTAAGAAATAATGTTTTAAACAGAATGTGTAGATGATGGCCTATCTTATATTTTATTTTCTATAGGCCTATTGATTGGTTTATTGTTTGATTGATTAACGGATTGATCAACCTTCTGTCGTGAAATGCTACAATGTTATCTTTTGCTTGGTTCTTGCATTTTGAGAAGACTCATAGAGCTAATTAATCCAATAAAATAGTAGGCCTATATGCATATTAGCTTGCCTGTGGTATATTTATAAATGTTATCTTTTGCTTGGTCCTTGCATTTTGAGAAGACTCTATAGAACTAATTAATCCAATAAAATAGTATATGCATATTAGCTTGTGTGTGGTACCGTATATTTATAACTTTACCTGGGTAGGCCTACTACCAATGCAAATGATTTGAAGACTAAACTTGTCTGTCGACTGTCGGATCGAAAAAAATACAAATCCTTTTGAAATGTTTGTATAATTGGAATAGGCCCTATGCCTAGTGTTAAAATTTGTCATCTAAAAACAAAAACAGTATTTAAATCTTGTCATCTAAACATTCTGTTTAAAAAAAAAAGTCACGTCATCTAAACATTCTGTTTCAACCGTATTTTTAAAACGTGTCATCTACACATTCTGTTTAAAACATTATTTTTTAAACGCGGCATCTAAAACTATTAATTAAATTGTATCTGCATTTGAAGTCCTACGTAGGCCTACACCTTGAGAATTTTTTTTATTTGGTTTTATCCAGACGAGACGTAGGCCTATATCTATGTGTAGAGTTTGTACCGGTAATTTGTAAATAAGAGGCTTATTTTTAATTTTGTGATGAGTGTAAAAACAATTAATAATTTACAATTCAATTCATTAGGCTATTCACTCCAAATCAATAAGGAGACATTTTCACACCCGGCCTCTAGATCAATAATAGTACATCCCTTCCTGTTTGAATTTGAAATACCTCCATACTTATAAGAAATGTACTTGATTTAAAATAAGACTGTGACTATTGTTACACCAGTTTTAAACGAATTCCTAATTTTGATTGGGTGTTATTGTCCTTGTCCAATACAAACATGAGGAGTTCGTTTATTAACATCGCATGATGGCGCACAACATAAAGCAGGAAATTTCAACTTCCTTTGAAAATGAATCATCGTTGTTGTTTTCAACATGTTGGAAAGTAAAATACACTGAGATTTACTGTATCGGCTCAACACTTATACCAACAAAACAGGACTTTTGTATACATTCACCGTTTTAAGTCAATCTAAACTGGCCATGACTGTAAGTTGCGTTGTTGACGATAAAATTGCATATTATAGGTTATATTATTTCATAATCAGTACCGTATTTCAAAGAAAATTAATTAACTACAACAACTTGGGTTAAAGAGCTTAAATTATAGCCAACTATATTCCTATCTCTTCACGTTTCGTAACTATTGGTATATCAATATATATAATTATGGATCCCAGATCTTTACTTTTACTTAATGATAATTCAATGTCATATACAGATCGCTAATAATAGGCCTATTCATAATTGTTTTATAATTTTCTGAGTCAATCTGAAACTATAGGCCTAAATAATAATATGCATGGCCTACATAAAAATAGTTTTCCAGTGTTTTTTGTTTATACGGTGCTGACTCATTGAGTTACTTAGTTTAAGCTACTCTTTCCAGCATTTTTTTTTTTTTTACAAAATATCTTTTATAGCCCAGGTTCTTAATTTATTTATTTAAAGGGCCAAATTATTTTAAAATTTGATATCCCTATTTCTTGCTTATTGATCTTTTCTTTCTTGCTTGTGTAAAATCAACAAAAAATGGTGGCGCCAATATCTGCCCAATGGTAGTGGGAAGCGATGTCCCTGAACCTCTAAAGGAGGTTCAGAGTAAAGCCCCGGGAAACTCTAAATAGTTGGTAGTGCTTTTGAATGCTCCGGGCCCGTAATCAATCTTACAGCCTCCTATTCTGTAAACGTTACATCTGATTTTTTTCCCCATAACGAATGTGTTGAGTTCTCTTTTGACGGCAATCTGCCTCCGCACTGGTACCACTTCATTTGCAATTCTCGCTAAATTAGAGTTTGTTGAGAACTGACGGTTTTAAGTACAGTGTTTACCATGATTAGTGGTAAAGTGCCGCATTCAAAGCAGTCCTCAAATAGTTGCATATGGCCTAATAATAAGCAGGATTTACAGATTTGAAATTGTAAAAAATAGAGCATTATATTTTCATATGTTGTTTACGGACATGTAGGTATAACATTTTTGAACTGGGTTTGCGTTTGCGAGCCTTAGGCTGAGGCCGTTTAGGGCATCCGGTTGGGGTCCAGAGGCGAGAAACTCCGGCAAAGTAGCATTTTGAGGCCGTACGGTATTTAATGGATTCCTGAAACCCATAATTCGTGAATATTCTTTTTAAATTTCCATTCATTTTGGTGTTATTAAGTACGTCCTTTATTCAAACTATCGTTCGTGACTTAAGTTAGAGTCGCCAAAATATTTTGCAGGGTCGCCGAACGTTTAATGTTGTCGGTGCTAGTAATATAACTTGTCATGTCTTCTTTTTTGTGCAAGTGTATCTGTGTATTGTTTCCTGAATTAGGTTTTTTTATTCCACAAAATAAGGTACTCTTATCAATAGGTCCATGGTACAACTAGATTGTGTTATATCATATTGATCTTGATTCTACGCCTAAGCAAAATATTGTTACCTGCTCCATACAACAACTGCGAGTAATACTAATCTTGTAGGAGTATTTTCCAACCAAATGAAGATACAAAACACAATAATTTTGTTTTACCAGTCATAAAAAGTTTAACTTAATGGTTTGGCATACAATCGGTATTTTCGTAATTTCTCCCATCCCCATCCACCAAATAAAGGGCTTTAAAACCTAAAACCATTTTGCCTGTAAAATCTCGGGTCTACTTATAATAACAACAAGTCTATGATAAAATTTTACTTTTTATTTACTATGTCATATTTAGCTGCGTTTGTCGATTGGTTTTTATCGGGATTTAATTCTAAATCTGGGGGGTGGGGGTGTTACCCCTATTTCACACTGGCCCAGTGTTGTGTTTTGGCCTTTACATTATTGGAAAAAAAATCATCGAATGGTAACTACTTTTAGTTTCTTGAAATATATATAGGACTAGGCCTATATATATATATATATATATATATATATATATATATATAAATGAATATAAAGTTGTCAGTTCAGGCAACGTATAGTTCTCGATGCTATGCAGAGCGGTATAATAATAATAATAATAATAATAATACTAATAATAAGGAACTTGTAATTTCACTCTACATGCTGTTTCATGCACTAGGCAATCTTCAGGAGTGAAGGGAATTTCAAATTTGGCGTGTATATGTAGAGTTGGGCCGGTGTAGATGCAAATTAGGTATTATGTGATATTAAACTCTATATTTTTAACTTAATTTTTTCTCGCGGGCCAGATTGCTTCTCGGGCCAAATTTGCCCCGCGGGCCGCATACTAAGAACCATGGTTTTATAGTGTCAATAATTTGTATTATATTGTAAATGTTATTGGAATAAGTACATGAAATGAAATGAATGAAATTATAAAGTCATACGGACGTGTTGGTGAAGCACTCAAATTGTATTTCTATATAATATATAAACAGCATAGTGAAATTTCTTGTGTGCCCTTACAACACAATTGACTAAACAAGAACACTGTTTGCTAAGGGGACATTGAAATAGAAAGTATACAATATCTGGTTGAAATTAAACCATTGATAGGCCTGTATGTTTAAAATCAGATTTTGGAATTAAGTTACACACATTTAGGTGATGATGCTTTTTTATGGTTTTCTATTATATAGACTCGTGGGTACGTTATGATGAGCTATCAATGGGATGATCAACCGTGAGTTGCATATTTTTTAAATGGAGACATGATAAAATTACGCCTCAATAGGCCTATATACCACATCAAATATTTAGTTGCCGTAATAAAGGGTGAATAAATTAACAAAGGATAGGCCTAATGTTTTGCACCAATTATAACTTCAGTTATTATTATGCAATTAACACAAGTTTCTGTTTTCAAGAATGGTGAAGAAAATCGCTGATCGTTTGAAACAACATGGGTATAACGTATGGATAGACATTGAGAAAATGCATGGGTTCATCTTCGACACAATGGCTGACGCAGTAAAGAACGCTGATGTGGTCCTCGCCTGCTTTTCAGAAAAATATCAACAAAGCGACAATTGCAAATCAGGTTAAATATTATTATTATTAAATAGAAATTTTACCAAAAGTTTATCACAGGGCGCTACGTCTATTTTGTTTATATCTGCCACATATTAGTTTGTTTAACAAACTAATATGCAGATAGAACGTACTTTGATAGAGATGACATAATTATTACATTTTCATAAACTCATATTATCTTGTACGAATAAGACTACACTTTCAAGAATAACAATAATGATAAATAAATTAACCATGTTGTTTGCCTTTATAATAACAAGGATAATATATTTGCTATGATCTATTTAATTTATTAACAGAAGGAAACTGTATGCGCCAATTCCGCAAAGAGTTTATACCCATTAAAATGGAGGCTGGCTATTCACCCGATGGCTGGGTTGCTACTATTTTCGGTGGCCATCTATATGTTGATTTCTCACAGGCTACAGACCCCATAATATTCGAAACTAAGATATATGAGTTGTTACAACAGCTCGGTTTAAAATCAGTTTTTCGGGATATTGAGGTAAGTTAAAATACCACTCTCGTAGCGTCAACTGTGTATGTCAATTTCGAAAGCCGTCACTTAACAAAAAATTTGATGACGGATGTGTCTGGATTTTGAGAGCTTAATTAGTAACTAAGTTATTCCTGATGATAACGAATTTAATCCAAGCAAAATGAAGTGTATTTCTTTACTTGGGCTTTCATTATTCTTTCATATCTGAAACAAATTAGTGGACTTTCTGATTAATAATTAACAGTTTAAGACTGGATTTTCGAATACTTGACACTTGACATAGTGATGCTCAGTTAAAACTATGCCTGGGCTATACTCTTTATACGTAAGCCTACATTTGTATATAGAATAAAATAATATATAAACAAATTGGTAATGATAGAAACAATTAATGCTAAAAAATACTGTGGTTTCGGCATAAGGGGTTCGAAAATTGAAAATGCGGAACTAAATCCCTATTCCAATGAAAACTCATTTTCAGTATTTGAACCATACTTGGTTGAACAAATTTTCC
>NW_022699253.1:511971-513815 GCF_011630105.1 Anneissia japonica | reverse complement strand
CTCAACCCCCAGCCTACTCCCGTGTATACGAAAATGATATTATGACCACGTTGCAACATAATCTAGTTTTTTTGTCTTTTATACTTCTCAGGCTGTTTCTATGCCAAATGTGTCAAGTCCAATCGCATCGGCCACTGAATCGTCTATTCAACCCAAGCTTCTAAGCAAGCAAGGTACCGTACACAGTAGCCTAACCCGTGTCTCATTTTAAGCATTTCATGGCCACTTTTTGGCGAAAAATATATAATGTCTGGAAATTTTTGTATGATCGGAAATGCAAAAAAAGAAGGAGGGAAGAAGGAGGAGAAGGATGGGAAAGAGAATGTTTATCCAGTACCCGACCGAGTTACATTTTCTTGCAATTCACATTGGCGGATCTGGGGGAGGGGGTCATGGGTCCTGACCCCTCCCTTGGGCAACAAAAAAGGGGGAAAAGAAAAGAAATCTAGACCTACCTTTTCAGGACCCGTGAGCTGATTTTTCAATTTTTTTTTTTTTTGTTGCTATTAGAAAATTAGAATTTTGAAGAACATAAAATTCATTAAAACACACTTCAAATGTCGGGAAAGCTCAATTCCCGCCATCTAGGAATCAAAATTTTCCCGGGGGAGAACCCCCGGACCACCTTTTCTTTTTGGGATTTATCGATTCATGGAGAAAAAAGGATACGCATGCGCAACTACTCGAATTTTGAAGAAATTTAAAAGACATTTCAGAAGTCAGGAAAGCTCATCTCCCGCCATCTAGAAATCAAAATTTTTCCGGGGAAACCCAGACCCTCTTTATCTTTGGAGTTCATTGATTAATTGAATCATTTCCAAGGGGGGGGGGGGTGTGGACCTTGAATTTTGAAGAATTTAAAAGTCATTAAAAGACACCACCGAAGTCGGGAAAGCTCATTTCCCGCCACCTAGGAATCAAAATTTTCCCGGGAAAGAACCACAGGACCTCCACCCTCCCCCCCTTTCTTTTTGGGATTTATCGATTCATGGAAAAACTACGTATGCAACTTACTCAATCTTTTATGTATGTATACACACATAAGGCCTATTTACTGTATTAACAATGGGAAAAATTATCTGACCGTTTTCAAGAGTGGAAAACCTTGAATTTTAAAGAACTTAATTACTTTTAAGTTCTTCAAAACTGAAGGTGTTCCCCTCTTGAAAATTATTACAATGAATCAATGAACCCAGAGAAAGGGAGGTTCGATTTCTTCCCGGGAAAATGTTGATTTCTAAATGGTGGACAATGATATTTCCCGACTTCTGAAATATTTTTTAATGACTTTAATTTAAAAGACACCTCAGACGTCGGGAAAGCTCATTCCCCGCCTTCTAGGAATCAAAATTTTCCTGGGGAAGAACCCCCGGACCCCCCTTTCTTTTTGGGATTCATCGATTCACGGAAAATTCGTATGCAACTACTCATTTTTTTTAAATTGTTATGTATGTATACACACATAGGCCCTATTTACTGTATTAACAATAGGCAAAAATTACCTGACCGTTTTCAAGATGGGAAAACCTTGAATTTTGAAGAACATAAAAGTAATTAAAGACATGTCAGAAGTCGGGAAAGCTCATTTCCCGCCATCTAGAAATTTTCCCGGGGGAGGAATGTTGACCCCACCACCTAGATTTGATTCCAGATCTGCATGATTCATATTCCCATTCATCTTATAAGCAGTGGTGTAACAGGCGGGGGCAGGTAGGCAGACTGTCCCCCATGACGGTTTTTACCGGGCTGACCAAGCCGTCGTACCGGGCTGTAAGAAGAGAAAAGAAAGAGGGGAGAGGGAGGGAAAGAGAAAGAAGGGGAAAGAAAAAGAAAGGAAAAAGGAA
>NW_022699253.1:509364-511944 GCF_011630105.1 Anneissia japonica | reverse complement strand
AAAATAAAGACAAGAATAAAAAGGAAGATATAATGAACAGATATCACAATACCCCGGCCTGCAACCCCTTCTCCACTTCAAAAAGTGTCCATAGCGCATTTGATCTAAGCCACCGGATATTCTCCGCAGTGGCGTAACCACCGGGGGACTAGGGGAAAATATCCATCTGTGGAAAATCTTTCCCCATTGAATGCCCTTTTCACCCAGGAAAGTGCCTGAAAATCTCAAATTTTAAATCGCATATTTTGTTGAGGTAGGCCAATCTCCTCTAAAAATTGCACATTTTAGGGAGTTTTGATCAATTCCGACGAAATTAGAATTGAAAAAAAAAAAAAAAATTTTCGCGCGCTTTGCGCGCATTTTTTAATGTTAAAGCTTGTGCTTGCTCTCCTTTGCCTTCTAAGTTATAACACATAGTCCCAAACTCAAGAAAGAAAATTTAAGATAGATCGTTTTACCTAAAAGAGGGGCCTTAATGTGTAATGATGTTGAAAGAATATGTTTGTAATACATAAAGCCATAAGGAAAATGCTTATATTCAGTTTAAAAAAACGAGTGTGGCCATATATAACATAAGAGCATTTCTTGTTGAGGTAGGTCAATTTCCTCTAAAAATAGCACATTCTATGGAGTTTGGATCAATTCCAACGAAATTAGAATTTAAAAAAAAAAAATTTTTCGTTAATTTCGCATTTGTTAAGGTTAAAGCTTGTGCTTGCCCTCCTTTACCTTCTAAGTTATTTAAAAACATAATAGTCCCAAACTTGAGAAAGAAAATTTAAGATAGATCGTTTTACCTTTTCATGTGTAATGATAATGTAAAGAATAGGCCTATGATTGTAATAAATAAAACCACGATGAAAATGCTTATATTTAGTTTCAAACACACGTGTGTGGCCTATATTAATAATAAAATAAACCCTATGCCGTATTGTTTTCTATATGGAGGGGGGGGGGTACCAAGTCATAAATTACTAACCGCGAAAATTATTACCTTTTCCCCCCTACCCCCGACCCAAGACCCCTGTTACGCGCCTCTTATAAGTGGGGCCCCCGAAAAACGTTCCGCTCGCCCTGCATTTAATCAATATTCAAATGTATATAGAATCTGTTATGAACCTTCTATTTCGGCATTTTGCTTGCATTATTGTAGTAGGCCTTTGCCAAAAACACGAATTTCTCGAGCGTTTACTTGTAAATGAGATAAATTGTATTCAGGTTTTACACGATCTTCTCTCAATGTTGCTCATCAATGTAGGCCTACGGTATGACAAAATAAGTAACCATGTGTTTGTATAATTTACATTCAGATAATTGTCCCTTGAATGAAGTTGTGTTCCGAGACCTGGGGGAAGAATTGGGTAACGACTGGCGAAGATTAGCCACTTTCCTTGGTGTTCCGTACGTAAAACAGGAGAAAATCTCTGCAAAACATCCAGGCGACATGGAAGAGCAGACAATAGCGATGTTGCTCGAGTGGAAGAAGGCAACAAAACGTGGGGACAACAGAGTAGATATTTTAAGCACAGCTTTAAATAAAGCAGGAAGAATAGACCTTGCTGAACTTGTCGAAGAATTAGGAGGAACCTAAATGAACTTACTTAATGTAATCAACTTATATAGCGCATAATGTAAAATAACTCTATGCGCTTTAAAGCAAGGAGTGGGATATATTATTTAAAATTTCACCTAATAAATAAATAAATTTCAGTGTTTTAGTGTTAATAATTTCAGAGTCCCTCAGATTAGTAAAGGTATAGGCCATTCTACCTTTTTAAACAGCAATAACAGTGTGGAATGGCCTTCTCAACAGTATTCAAGAAATAAATGATGTTAATAATTTAAACTTAATATTAAGGAACATTTTAAACGTTATCCAAATGTATTTGCTTAAGCTGTTTTATGGTAACATCTTTATCATTTTAATCTTTAAAAAAAAACAAAAAAACCTCTAACTCTTTTCAATTTATAAAGTATTTAAAATGTTTGCTTAAGCTGTTTTTATTTTTTTTGACATTTTAATATTAAAAATAAACTTGTAACTCTTTTCAATTTATAAAATCTTAAACATGTTTAACTTGTTTAATTCTGTTAATCTTAAAGCTTTTAAAGTTTAAACTTGTCGAACTTTTTTATGGATTTATTCTTTCTAATTGAATTTTTACACTCCTTTGCAATGTTTTTATAGTTTTTTATCCTGCTGTTTTTTACTTCAGTGTTTTGTATTCACTTGTAAATGTAAGGATCCCAACGGAAATAAGGTTTCTTTTAACCTTTCTTGGGTCAACCTTAGTATCTTGTCTTTGTCTTCCCTGTTTCTGTTTGCTTTGTATTTTTTGTATGTAATGGTACTGAACAAGATCAATCAATCACATAAATATCAACATTTATTATTATTATATATACATATATATATTATATATATATATATATATGTTTATTTATATAGTTCATTTTTGGCCTTCCTGTTTACTTGTTTAGGCTGTTTATTCTAATCTCACCCAGCCTATTGTTTCCAATCATGCTTGCATGAAATTCTCACTTTATACCATCTAGCTTTTTCTACCCTCACTCACTCGC
>NW_022699253.1:506885-509144 GCF_011630105.1 Anneissia japonica | reverse complement strand
TGAATATTTCGCGCGAATACTTACGCTAGCGTTCATTAATCGCCCAGTCTGGACATCTCGCTAGTTACGCCATGGATTAACGTACGCCCGGCGTTAGATACGCCTGGCGTATCTTACAGGTCTGAACGTAGCCTATAACTCTGGCATCGACGACATTCTAGGCACACGTGCGTCCCTACACGCTGAACGTCACAAAAACCATAGCAACCAGGCCATAAACCGTCACTGTACGTGACGATTTACCCACGCTCGTGTTAGTTGCCATGATAATCGCGCGTCGTGCGGTGATTACAAAGGCCTAATGATATTTTGCACTAACATTAGACTGAAATGTATTCTTCATTTCAACGTTAATTTTATCAAAATTGTGGTGAATTGTCGTTCATGAGACTCACTTCGCAGAAAAATTAATAAATGTTCTGTATATACTCAAATGTTTGTTTTCGGCACCTTATGCCAACATTGTCAAAATGACAGATTAATGTTACATAAGAACAAGAAATTTTATAAAATTCGCAATTTTAAATTGCTATAACTTTTTATTTTCTTGGTCAATTTTCACAGATCAAATTGCAGTTTATAGAACACTTAACAAGCTCGCAGTCAATGTAACAGACATTGCGAAGTACTCAAAATTATTAAAATAAAAACTAACACCATAAAACGAATGGCACGCATAGACTAATAATTGACGGCTGTACTCGCAACTGGTATCGGATTGTCGATGCCCATAGAGCTATTAAACAACTAGAGTGCTGACAAGATGGCGAAGAAATGCAGAGTTGTGTATGTGTACCATCCAAGATGGCCGCCGAAGGAAAGCCCCACCTTCAGGCTTAGTATACATATTATTACCATAGATAAGCCCTCTGACTGACTATTATTTCATTAATGATAATTAGTATTGATAATAACAAATTATTAAAACTATCGTAGCCAAAAAGAGGCCAAGTAGAGCATCTTATTCAAAAATTAAAAAAAAAACTAAACTGTACATTAGACCCATACACCACAACGCTCCAGTTTCAATCATACGGGTAACTAGCTGTACTGAACTTTCTGTGTAAATTGAGGGCGCCATTGAAAATGAGTGCTTAGCCGAAATTTGATTGGCTGAACTATGGCAGCCATCTGGATAGTACACACACACACACAGCTCTGCGTATTTCGAACGTCGAATACATTGCAGTTAGCGCTCTAGTATTCTTAAGCCTGGTCTCACGAGAGCTAACCGTTAGCGCTAACCTTTAGCACCTGCGTGAGAACGCCCGATTGGTTAGCGCTAACCGTTAGCGGTATCCGGATACGCTAACGGTTAGCAAGCGCTATCGGTTAGCAAGTTGGGCGTTTCTCTCATCAACCAATAACACGTACGCGTTTACAATTTCCAGTTTCTTATTGGCCAGTGATTCGATCATCTTATCGTTGGTATCCGGATCGGGATTTTCCCGCATAGACGCACGGCAGCTAACGGTTAGCAGGATCCGGATCCTGCTAACTGTTATCTGCCGTGTTGGTTAGCGTTGTTAGCTGCCGATCGGTTAGCGCTAACCGTTAGCGGTATCCGGATACGCTAACGGTTAGCAAGCGCTATCGGTTAGCAAGTTGAGGGCGTTTCTATCATCAAACAATCACACGTACGCGTTTACAATTTCCAGATTCTTATTGGCCAGTGATTCGATCATCATATTGTTGGTATCCGGATCGGGATTTTCTTGCATGGACGCACGGCAGCTAACGGTTAGCAGGATCCAGATCCTGTTAACCGTTAGCTGCCGTGTGAGAAAATAGCCTATATCTGTATGTTGATGCCACAGTAAAGATCAAAGGACTGTACGCACGCGCTATGTTCGAGAGCGGAGATGTGCGTCCTTCTGTTGAATTACCTTGGTTTGTCCATGGAGGTATTATTGAGAAGGAGATCACTCGGCAACAGATCCCTTTGACGCGACAAACCTATGTGTTCCCATAGAGCTATTAAACAACTAGAGTGCTGACAAGATGGCGGAGCAATGCAGAGTTATATATGTGTACCATCCAAAATGGCCGTCGTAGTAAAGCGCCACCTTCAGGCTTAGTATACATATTATTACCATAAATAAGCCCTCTGATTGAATATTATTTCATTAATGATAATGAGTAATGGTAATAACAAATTATTAAACTATCGTAGCCAAAACGAGGCCAAGTGGAGCATCCTATTCAAAAATAAAGTACCAAGAAATGAAAATTAAAATCGTGTAGATTACGCCTATACAC
>NW_022699253.1:500707-506218 GCF_011630105.1 Anneissia japonica | reverse complement strand
AATTTATGAAAATTGAAGTTGAAATATACTATACTTTTATAGGTCATGTAAATGTTCCATTAAATTCGAAACTTTTCTTGGAGGAAAATATTAATATGTTTGATATTTTATGAGAGATAAATGTATCAGCTTCAAAATAGAAGAGATTGCGCAGCCATAGTGATTGACAGCATGTAGTGCGCATTGAGAAAAGAAGGTGCTATCCATTTCGTCATGTTCAATTTGTTGGTCAACTATGCCTGCTGAAAATTTGATGGCGGGGAACACATGGGACTTCAAAGGCATCGCGCAAACGTTCTTTACGCGCTGCGGCAACTTTGATCTTGGTTCATTTGCATAGCGCTGCGTGCGCGTGGCTTGCCGAGTGATCTCCTTCTCAATAATACCTCCATGGTTTGTCTTTCTTTGATGTGTTCGGTCTGCGATATTTTTTTTTTCTTATACGAGAATTGCCAATAAAGAATTAAGCAGCCTGATTGGCTGTTCTATGTCATGTGACCCCTCAAATTCAGTCAGTCAGGCATGAAACACAGCGTATATTCCGCGCCATATTTTACATGTCGACATACGCTGGCTCAAAGCCTGGTTCTCACGAGAGCCCTAGTATCCGGATCGGGAGCTAACCGTTAGCACCTGCGTGAGAACGACGATGGGAATGGGAATTCTCCGACAAAATTTGTCGGAGAATTCCCATTTTTCCCCCCATTTTGTGTTTTTGTGTTTTGTGTTTTTGTGTTATGGGGTTTTTATTCCGTCAAAGGTAGCAGCCTCCCGTTGGAGAAGAGCTGGCACCACAACTGCAAACATTACGATCCTTATTATACCATACCTAGCACAGTAAACAGTTTTGAATCCCTACAATTTGACAGCTTTTAGTAAGGCATGCTTAAATCACTAATTCCTCCATGCTTAAATTGTAATTTCGGCGCTCAAGTTGATTTTTCCCCAACGACCCTGCTGGAAATTTCCCGACAGGAGGCCATTTACCCCTCTGACCCCCGCTTGCGCCGCCCCTGTGATAAAGGAATGGACTAACGTTCCCCAACAAGGTTCCCACGGTACTCTTGAGGTGAAGCTCACTGCAAAACAAGTTTTGTACTTCCTAGATCTTTTTATTTCCATTTTGATACACATTCTGATTAATGTTTAAAATTCACCAATAAATACACACATGTTTATTAACATGATGTTAATGGCCGTTTCGGGCTTTCTTTACTTATCCGGAGAATCACTCCGATGAGGTCTATTACCTGTACTAGTTGCTTGGACCATTACTATATATCAGAAAGAATCGTTATGTTCTCACAAACAAGTTTCCACGGTACTCTTGAGGGTGAAGCAGACACATTTTTGTACGCCAGCTTCATGTGGGTGTACTTCTACAGGTTAGATGCTAAACATAGACGACTGGTTATTTTTAGGTGCAACGCATGTAATATGGTAGTGAAGATGACGTGCGTGCGTTTACCTAATTCATACATAATTAATTATTGTCAAAATATTGAATCCCGACACGAGTGTACTTCCATGCTTGTGTAGGTATTATACTTTCTTATTGCATATTTTTTACAAAAACCAGATATAAATGCATAGTTGATTGAACAAATTAATTCAATTTCGTAACAAAACGCATTGGCCTTTATTATGAAGCATTCATAAATTGAAAAGTTACTTCTGTAAATATTAAAAAAATGTACTGTACACGTCCTCACACTTCATTTCTGGGACCGCAAGAAAAGAACGTTGTTTTCAATACAGAACACACTACATACTATTTATTTATTTCCTTAACCAGGTTTAACAACTCCGTTTAAACCAAATGTTACCCTTATGTGACCAGGATAGATACAGTACTGATACATATTAAAATGAAAACATATGATCAGAACATTAATGGTAATGGAAACGCAACAAACAAAAAACAAACGTATGAAAACAAACAACTATTACGGATCTCAAACCAATCGACTTACATTGCGTTGTTTCTGTAAAAGAGAAAAATAACACCAATTAATAAACTGTAATATTAGTACTGTAATCAAATAAAAATACTGTAATTGGTAATACAATTCCAGGAATACCCGCCATTGAGTGGGAATTACATATTTTGACAAATCAAATCAGATGACGTATCATGGGAAAACATTAAAATCGTCGTAGTAGCAACGATTTTATCGTTTGTCCATGATTATGACGTCATCTGATTTGATTTGTTAAAATATTTTGTTATTGCATACACGATCAATCGTTATAGAAGCGTCCTAGTGTAAAAACTTCTCTTATTTCTTTTCTTTTTTATATGAGCAATCGCTTTTTAGCATTTTTATCGTTATCGTTGAAGTGTTAACAGGCCTTTAGCGTCGCGGTTCGCTCAGTTTAAGACTTGTTTATTTTCCCCACCCCCCGCGACGAGGGACGCTATAGCGCATGCGCTAGCGATCGTCGTAAGAATAGCATTGGGAATAATCTTCCAATCTTCACGACTCGTCGTAAAAATGTTAAAATATTTTGTTATTGCATACACGATCAATCGTTATAGAAGCGTCCTAGTGTAAAAACTTCTCTTATTTCTTTTGTTTTCTATATGAACAATCGCTTTTTAGCATTTTTATCGTTATCGTTGAAGTGTTAACAGGCCTTTAGCGTCGCGGTTCGCTCAGTTTAAGACTTGTTTATTTTCCCCACCCCCCGCGACGAGGGACGCTATAGCGCATGCGCTAGCGATCGTCGTAAGAATAGCATTGGGAATAATCTTCCAATCTTCACGACTCGTCGTAAAAATAGTCATTAGTCACTTCGTAAACAATAATAAGAACTGGTTTCAACTGGATCTCATCGATGAGCGGGGATTTCCCGTTTTAATATCGCTGCTTTGCTTTCTAACCAGAAAAATGGGGTTATGGTACGAAGCTTGGATTAAAAACTGCAGTTGTGCAAATCCACCAAATCAGGAAGATAACCAGAAATCATGGAAGTTGACGTTTTGCAGGAAATTTGTTTCTGAATTCATTGGAATGTTTGCTTTTGTTGTAAGTCAACGTTTCCTAGCCTGTCTGAGGTTAGAGTAAATACATTCCTGGAAATACATTACAACATACAAACAACCAGGCTACCAACAAAGAAATTTAACTACCACCCGTCCTTGGCCTAGGAAGCAATAGGTATTTAGGCTTGTTAGGCTCTGTTTTCACTAGGCCTAGATCTTTATGTATGATCTTTTACCAACATGTGATTGGCTGCTTGAGTTAGAAGTTCGTGCACGGACGATAAATTGGCCTAAAACTGTTCGTGATTTTGCCAAGAAACGAGAAGCTGCGTGGGGGGTCGTACATGCGCAGATCGGATTATGACCGGTTGAGCCGCCGGTCATTTCTATGGAACGCCAAGCGCGTCTCTCAGTGAATGTAGTGCGTCAATTGCGGCGTATTTCAATTAAATTATTCGTTCTTGGTACTGTTGTTTGGGATGTATTTCAGTTTATTTACTAAATTATTTCAATTTATTTAATACTCGGTTTTTGCACTGATTTATTAAATATTTTTGGGACGTATTTCAATTTATTTACTTGTTCTTTCTATCGTTTTAATTTAAATTTTGTGAGTATTTGCTCAGTCAGCTTGCCAGATATTAAAAGAAAAAACTCCCTACATTCTTATCATTTATTATTTTTAAGTGTAACAAATAGTACAAAAATAAAAATATATAAATTACAAAACCATAGTAAATACTGTATAATAACATAGGCCTAACACATTTAAATTTATTGTTTATAGTCATCTGTCTTAATTCAGTCGGCTTGCCAGATAGTAAAAAAAAAAACTCCATACATTCTTATCATTTATTATATACAGTATAATGATATATAATAAATATAATTTAATTAAATAATTTAACAAAATAGTACAAATAACGAATAAGAATTTTGAAATACGCCGCAAACCAAACGTAAAAAATAATCAAGTTATTACATTTTTAATACGATTTTGCATGAATAATAAATAATAAATTTAAATGTTTTAGGCCTATGTTATACAGTATTTACTATGGTTTTATAATTTATATATTTTTATTTTTGTACTATTTGTTAAACTTATATAATAAATAATTTAATTAAATAATTTAACAAAACAGTACAAATAACGAATAAGAAATACGCCGCAAAACAAACGTAAATAAACACATTTTTAATACGATTTTGCAATTATACAACTTCATTTATTTTTATAAAAATGTAGTACATAAAATTACATTTTTAATACGATTTTGCAATTATACAACTTCATATATTTTTATAAAAATGTAGTACATAAAAATATAAAAATTCTAATTTGCAATTACACAATTATACATCACGAACGGCAATATGAGCAAATCAACGACTGACAAGACTGTGGGATGAATATGTAGCTGGTATCCGGGGGGTTCATTCACTGATGACATTGGCAAGCCGACTACATTCACTGAGAGACGCACTACATTCACTAAGAGACGCGCTTGGCGTTCCATAGAAATTACCGGCGGCTCAACTTGTCGGCGGCTCAACCGGTCATATCCCCGCAGATCGATTTTCGTTTCAGATTACTGTCCTTGAGCCCGTTTGTCGTTGATGCGAAAGCTCACTATTGTGGTTCACCTACGACAGGGGTCCGACATAAGTGGGTGTGGTCGGGTGTCACTAACCTCAGTCTAGTCCCTGGTATTCAACCTTTTTAAACTGGGGGTTGAGACCAGCGTGTGGGTGGGGGGGAGAGACATAAATATTGTGTACTTCCATTTCTTTCTCACAAAAAGTATATACTCACCAGTGATTGGGGTTGAAGTGAGCAAATTCTAACACAGATCTCCTCTACATTCCTGGAAATTGCACTTTCAGACTTAAAAATAAGTTTTCAAAGCAGTGTTTTCAACAGAATATCTTGCCTCGAGCCTGCATGGTGCCGCAAATGGTTAGACATCGCAACATATCAGTGTCCCACTTAATAAATTGTCCCCATTAGTCTACCCCTCCCCATGCCAGTACCCTACGCCTCAGCTACATTCAGAAATTCCTGTAGACATTGTTAGAGTAGGGGTGCCTATGTAGTGTTGCTCTAAACAGAAAAACTTTTTCTAAAAATCGACCAGAAAATGACTTTTAGCAACGTTTCGCAGGCCGAATCAAAATTTTTGGCGGGCCGAACTTGGCCCGCGGGGTGGGGGTTTGAATGTCGGGGTATTAAATCATTACTTGATTTTACCTGTCTGCTCCGACCAAAATGTGATTACTGTATTCTCTCAAATGCTTTAAGAAATGTTTATTTCTGTAACAAATGTCTACCAAAATAGCAATTAAGTTCGTCAAACACAATAAATAGTTATTCATTGTATCTATTCTACAATGTGTAACATCGTTAGTAGTGTGTTAGTGCATACTGCAGGAGCATATCAGCATACGATACGCACCTGTCTCTTATACACATCTTATAATATATATATATATATATAAAAAAATATATATATATTATTAAAATA
>NW_022699253.1:475130-500122 GCF_011630105.1 Anneissia japonica | reverse complement strand
TAGTGTGTGTGTGTGTGTGCTTTTGAGATATGTCCGTTTTTTATGGCAATTGTAGCGGTGAATAAAATAGAAAATAGAATTACAATATGGTATGAGCTCTGACAACAATTATCAATTCACAACCGTAACATTTTTTTTATACAGTATAGTTAATAACACAAAACAAATATCAGTAATTTTAAAACAAATATGGTGATAAAAGAATTAGTTTATTAGTATTTTAATACAGTATATCAAAACTAAATAGTTCTTTAAAAATAGCTGTTCCTCAAAGCACAGGGATTCATGAAATCAAGAAAAGAGAGTGTACAAGGTCATTCAGGTCAGAGACTGAGCTACTCTGGGCTATAAATTTTCATTAGTAGGAGGTTATTTGTCTATTATGGTTGCGTAATCCCCAATTCTGGGGGTCAAATACATCCATGCTCAAACCTCAAAACCAAACTATTTGTTAGTGCTTGTACATTCATTGGAGTGCTTGTAATTCGTTGGAGTGTTTCTATATTCGTTAGTGCTTGTACATTCATTGGAGTGTTTCTATATTCGTTGGAGTGTTTCTATATTCGTTAGTGCTTGTACATTCGTTGGAGTGTTTCTATATTCGTTAGTGTCTCACAGCGAATGCAGAGTCAACACAATGTCCAATCCCTGTCTCTTATACACATCTAGATGTGTATAAGACTATATTCGTTGGAGTGTTTCAATATTCATTGGAGTGCTTGTACATTCATTGGAGTGCCTGTGTATTCGTTGGTACTGTTTGTATAATCGTTGAAGTGTTCAAGGTTGCCCTTTTGGCGTTCCATAATTAGTCACTTCGTAAACAATAATAAGAACTGGTTTCAACTGGATCGCATCGATGAGCGGGGATTTCCCGTTTTATCGCTGCTTCGCTTTCTAACCAGAAAAATGGGGTTATGGTACGAAGCTTGGATTAAAAACTGCAGTTGTGCAAATCCACCAAATCAGGAAGATAACCTGAAATCATGGAAGTTGACGTTTTGCAGGAAATTTGTTTCTGAATTCATTGGAATGTTTGCTTTTGTTGTAAGTCAACGTTTCCTAGCCTGTCTGAGGCTAGAGTAAATACATTCCTGGAAATAGGCCTACATTACAACATACAAACAACCAGGCTACCAACAAAGAAATTTAACTACCATCCGTCCTTGCCCTAGGAAGCAATAGGTATTTAGGCTTGTTCGGCTCTGTTTTCACTAGGCCTAGATCTTTATGTATGATCTTTTACCAACATGTGATTGGCTGCTTGAGTTAGAAGTTCGTGCACGGACGATAAATTGGCCTAAAACTGTTCGTGATTTTGCCAAGAAACGAGAAGCTGCGTGGGGGTCGTACATGCGCAGATCGATTTTCGTTTCAGATTACTGTCCTTGAGCCCGTTCGTCGTTGATGCGAAAGCTCACTATTGTGGCTCACCTACGACAGGGGTCCGACATAATAAGTGGGTGTGGTCAGGTGTCACTAACCTCAGTCTAGTCCCTGGTATTCAACCTTTTTAAACTGGGGGTTGAGACCAGCGTGGGGGGGGGGGGAAGACATAAATATTGTGTACTTCCATTTCTTTCTCACAAAAAGTATACTCACCAGTGATTTGGGTTGAAGTGAGCAAATTCTAACACAGATCTCTACATTCCTGGAAATTGCACTTTCAGACTTAAAAATAAGGAAATAAAAATTCAGTTTTTTTCAACAGAATAACTCGATAAATGCGGGCTTTATTCAAGGAGTTAAGACTACCAGTTAAAAGACCGTTATATAGCAATCTGCCCCAGGCCAGGGAATCAGATGATCACTGTTAGTGTGTTGGGGTGGGGGTGGGGGAGCATTCCCCGACAGTTTTCACTTCTCCCCATTGTGTAACGTAGCCTATGTGGTGATCTTTGATTCAACTAGCTGTGTGCCAAATTTCAGTCTACTATGGAATTAGAGGGGTGGTCTTGATTTGATACAGTCTGTAATAATTGTATAATGTAATTATTAAAAAGACAAAGTACAGCAAAAGTAACAAACAAAATAAACAACAAAGTTTTTTTTACAATCATATTTTTTAGGCTTCACTCCCTTACTCTAGTATTTTAAAATCCTGAAAAATGCACAAAAAGATAAACTAAAATTTATGAAAAAATACAGTACATCTGTTAATGTTGAAGTTCAATTTTTCAAATTGCAGAGAATTGTTTAAAAACTCTTGGTTCGAATTAGAGGGGTCTCATAGAGCGTGAGCTCAGTGTTCGAAGATATGTGGTTAGTTGGGTAGGCTTATACTTTGAAAAAGTGTTTTAAAATTAGAGGGGGTCTCGTAATTAGAGGGGTCTAGAGCAGTGGTTCCTAACCTGGGGTCAGCAAAAAATAATTGGAGATCTGCCAAGTCAAAGGGGTCCGCAGGGGTCCGCAACAATTTGGGGGTACGCTAAATTATTACAGTAAAACAACTTTTTCATGATTCTATTATTTTTCTTGTCTTACAGTAATGTGATCATGCCGTGACAATAATGAAATACCTTTGACAGGCATGACTAAATTGTTTTAATTGGCATTAGATTTTAATTCCAATATTTTATTGGTGACCTGATAGGAACCTTTTAAATTAGTCTTTCATGTATTCTCTGTGTAAATAATTATGTTTAGTATAGGAGAGCCACTTGATAGTGTCAATCCTCAGGTAATGTACATCTTGTTTCTTGTATTTCCTGGATATTCAGGAGGGAGCCCACAAATTTGACAAAATGAAACGGGGGATAACAGAATATTACATTCAAATTTTGAGTCAGACAGTGTCATCTATCTAGTGCCATACACGTAAAAATTTCCTACCTCTTCCATAATCAGGGTGGGGCTGAAGTAGTGTAAATACCCTATCTGTAAAAAGTTATGAATTTGGAGAATCATCTTCTATCCATAATCTTACTCAACCACAAGTCCCCCAAAATTTTACACATTAAAAATTAAATGGGGGATGGGATTAAGAAAATTGCCTTCAAATTTTTAGTCTGACAGTGCCTTTTCCAGCCATCTAGAAGTGGCATAGATCAAAGATTTTGTACCTCAGCCCCAACCATGGTGGAGATGAGATGGTTTCTATCCGAATTCCAGGATTCGCCACTGTTTAATGTTCTTTCGTGGCGAATCATCTTGGATATGTAGGCCTAAGCTTATTATTGGGATATGGACAATGAGTACTATTTGGACATAGGGGTCAGTGAAGATTTTGGCATGTCCACAGGGTTTCCGCAAACGATAAGGGTTGGGTACCAATGGTCTAGAGAGGTGACATAATGTATCTAGATAGCTGACATATCCTGATTGTTTTCACCTCGTTCTCACTCATGGTATCTTTACAGTTCATAGCAAGTGGAACAGTAGCCTCTGCAACATTTTACAATTTTAAGGATGGCAGCAGTAAAAATACTACCTATGATTCAAGTGACATCTTGTACATCAACCTTGGAATTTCTTTTGGCTACAGCATTGCCTTGTACATTTGTATTGAAAATGGTATGATAAACAAATTAGAATATCACAGTATTTAAATTTTAAAGCATTGCTATCTTAACACATTTTTTATATATCTTATATTGTGCTGCAAGTGATGATAATATCCAGCTAACTACAGAAAGACAATTAATTATAGTATATAGACATTAGTACAAACATGTCAATTTTGGGGGAGACGCATGTGTCCGACACTTGCTTTTTCGGGAACAAAAAATGTGCTGATTTCTGGAAGACACCCAGAGGAATTGAGTTCAGACCCCTGTAATTCATAAATTGTTTAGCTTGTAAATTTAAATAAAGGTCTCCCTCCAATAAAAGACCCCTCCAATTTAGGACCACCTCTAATTAAAGACCACTATCCTGTGGTTCCAAGTTAATTCTAATATTATTCTAATGAGAGACCGAAGCTGCTAAAAACTATGGAAACCGTGGTCCTGAAAGTGGTCTTTAATTGAAGGGAGACCTGTATTTTAATATCTAGGACCAGTCACTATAACAACTCTCTGCTAGGACCTAGTTTGTTGCATTTTAAAGTTTACATATTGTTGTGTTACAGTCGGCTATTTGAATGTGGCGCTGACTCTAGTGTTCTGGGTCTTGGGCAAAATGAAGGCAAAGGATATTATTCCATATGTGTTAGCACAATTTGTAGGAGCATTTTTGGCTGCATCTTGTATTTATGGTCTATATAAAGGTAAGATTCATAATGAACATCAACACAATCTTCACCATAATGATCTGGGTCATGATTTGTATTTTCACTACCATCATTACCACCATCATCATTTATAATTACTTAGAAATCTTTTTACAAATTTTTTATCAGAATCATGATACGTAAAATATTGTGAAAATTATTTTATACAATGTGGATGAATATACAGTAACTAACTTCTTTTTCAACCTCTCTCCAAAAGCTGAAATTAAACACTATATAGATCAACCAACAACAAGCCTTATATTTAGTTCATCTGTAAATGGTGACCATTTTTGGAAAGCTCTCATAGACCAGGTACTATATGAACTATCTATGATATGTATGCATTTATTTTATTTTATTCTTTCTTTAGACTGCAGACACTTTCGGTATGTGAGTACTGGTTTTCAAAGTTGTGCAGTTAAACAAACCATCAAAATAGAAAGTTAAAGTTATTTCTTTAAAATTAATTTTACAGTATTTCATTTGGAAGTTCATTCCAACTTTTTGATGCACGATATAAGCAAGACACTTTTGATCATAAAATTTTTAAATTGTGAAAATCATTTATATATTTCCCATGATATTACAAACATATTTTTGTATAATAAGTGTCACATTGAACTAATATGCAGGGGTGGCACCAGCAGAGCCCCTTGTCAGGCAGGCCATGCCCCCAATAGCCACAATTTGGACTTCTCTGGATCTGCTCCTGAATAGGGTGTGTGCGCAGGAGGGAACCACATTTCTTGACCCCATTTCCCCATCCCATCTCCCCATCCCATCGTCTTATTCCATTTTCACAACCCCTTCGGTCCCACCTCAATGACCCAACCCCATTAGCCCACCCCATCTCCCACACTCCCTCTACTCACCCTTTCCCCACCCCTTCTCCTGACTCCACCCCACCCCTTCTGCCAACCCATTACACTCTCCCACCACCGCACCGCACTAGTTAGAACTAATTTATAGCAATAATTTGCAATGCAAATAAAATTCATTTATAATATGAAATCGGCAGAAGTGTAATTAAAACAACAATAGTTTGTAAATGTTCCCACTATTAGGGGTAGTTTAGTCTCATTGTTATTATTGTTATTATGACTATTATTTTTATTTTATTGTTATTATTTTATTGTTATTTGCATTTTCTCTGTTTGGCCTATATTTTTTCTTTGTAAAGCGCATAGGGGCAATGTGCAATATGCGCTATATAAGTATAACATTATTATTATTATTATTATTATTATTATTATTATTATTATTATTATTATTATTATTATTATTAATACACTATGCAATGACCAGTTTTTTTGTTTTTTTTAATGAGTGTCTATTGGATGGATATAGCATGAATAGAGTAACAACTTGCAATTAAGGGTGCTTGTTATGGTATGGATTAGAATCCTGTATGAAAGTACACAAAAAGAAATCCCCATGGTTTAGGATCAAAATTGACAAGATTGGTTTAAAGTAACACATACAGTAGGGCTATACCGGTGTTCACTGTAGTAGTAGTAGTAGTAGTAAAACTTTATTTATTCACGAAGCACAAATCAACAAATACAATGCTGTTTTTCATTATGGCCGTGAGATACCTTATTTACAATTAACAAATTACACATAAAGGTACATCATAAAAAGCAAAAGTTAAATGCAGAAATTAAATAAAATAGATACAAAATATAATAAACCGTGTACTGTATGCCAAAGTCAACAAATTAATAAAATAAAAGACTGTAATCTATACCTAACAAAGGCAAAATCAACTGTAACTGTAAGGAATTAGGAGGAAAAATTCTGGTCTACTGTATTGCTTAAAAAGTGTCAAAATATAAAGTTGAATGAATTTTTCTTATTTTAAAACTGCTGTAGTTGTTGAGATACAATGGAAACAAATTTTTAATTTGAAAAGTGTCACCTTATGAGGGGTTATTTGACCATTTGACACACTCAGAAAGTGTCCCCATCACTTAATAGGGTTTGGATATAGTGAAAATATATATCCCACCTCATTTTATGGAAAAGTGTCCCCCTTAATAGGGGTTTTTCCTGAATAGGGTTGTCCCAAAGGAGGGGTTCTACTGTATAAATGTACAGAGTCAGCATAAATATTCGTGGTATAATGGCTGTTCAGACTTGAGAGGTGCACCTAGCGTAACTAACGCTAGGCTTACCTTGGTCTATGATGTAACTAGCGAGTTCACACTGATTGATTAGTGTAACATCAGCACAAGTGTTCAAAATCATTGATGCATGACCGTCATATTAGGTCAGTGGCATACTCTAAATTTGGGGTTTGTTGGTGGATTGTCATATGCTAGCGAAATTGTTGAGTCTGAACATAGCCAAAGAATAATGTGTAGTTGCTACTGTACTGTAAAAGATGGTCTCAAACCTCACTCTTCTGGCCTCTGTTATCACTGTGTCAAATGAAATGTCTTAACCCACAATGTATCCATGTTATTAATGATATATACTACATAAAGTGTTGTATGAAAGTATTTAAGTTTTTGGAGAATAATTCAAAACCGCTCACAGTTTTAGAATAATTTTTGGTAATATACCCAACAAGCGGACCAACAGGAAAGGATTTTGTGATGCCATAGTGATTAATTTGGTTAATGAGTGAATATGTTTTATCTTAATGTACCTTTCATGTTTTCCCCGAAGGCTCTGAAAACAGGAATATTCACCATCGGTGTCATGGCAATCATTGATGAACAGAAGAATAAACAGCAAGATGACTCACTCAGCACTGAGCATAACGAACCACTCAAGACCATCAAACCATCCAAACGTTTTGAGCCCCTTATGATTGGGTTGATTTTATTTTTGGTTGGAATCGCATTCAGTTATTATGCACGTTTCTATTTCAACCCACTCCAAGATCTTAGTGGTTTAATAGTCGTTGCATGGGCAGAATTAAGGTAAGTGTCTTTATGCCTTAAAACAGATAACATGAAATTTCTATCGACTGAGTTGAATCTAAGGATAGTAGAGCACCTTCTTTGTGTTCTTTGTAAGAATGCATTATTTCTTCTACAAGCCTTATGTTGCCTATAAATCTTTTCTTAATGTAACCTTTTTGTCAGTACTGATGAATGATTTTAGTACAGTTTGGAGTCTACAAGATAATGCATGAGCAGCAATTTTATAATCAGTATTCAACAATGAAATTGGTCTCCAATTTTCTATATATTAGATAAATAATAATTTTATCGTGTTTTTACTGTTGCTATGATAAGTTACTGTGTTGTGGTTATTATTTTATCTTTCACGAGGGATTTCCCAATTGTTCATATATATTTATATATATTTTTATATTTGTTAAACTTCAATTTGTATTTTATCTTTTGTAATATGCAGATTGCCATTAAAGAATATTTGTATTTGTATTTATTTGTATGCCAGGTTGTAAAATATTCTGCACGCCATATTAGGGCCTAAGCTAGGCTAGAAATCTGTCATGCATTTAGAAAATTTTACAGAATTGAGACTTTTGACGCAGGATTCCCAGAAAGCCACCCCCAGCGGCGAGTGCGAAGCACAACTCAGGGTCAAAAGTGGAACGTGAAATTTGGATATGGTTTTGTAGTCAGAATTTGCGAGAAAAACAGCTACCAGTATTTCTCGACTGAGACGTCAGTGGGAGCTGTAATTTGTATGGCAAGGAGATTGTGCAACACTTCATTCGTATTAAGGGAATTTACGCCCATAAACTTTGTAGTTATTAATATTTTGGTTATAAAAGAAAATATTCATTTTCTGGTGACGTCACACTCACATTAGTTAGCATGCATACGTCATAAGCTAGATACGTCACCTTTTCCTGGTAAGGAAAACTTTCCCGGTGGCGTGCTTTTTTCATGGATAAACAAACACCGCTGCTTTGCACATGGATGCCTTGCCCAAGCCAGGGCTACAACAGCCGCATTGTTAGCATTGTATAATACTTAAACAAGGTACCTCTGCAAATGAATTATTCTTAGTTATTTTTTTTTTTTATTTTTTTTTTTTTCTTCCGAAAGTGTACGGCGTACTCATTTTCACAAATCATCATTTGCATCCCCTCTTGGAAAGAGGGATTCGAAATAATTGTCTCCATATCTTCGCTAATTAAATTAATCACCGTAATTTAGCTTAGACTTATGAATTTTTAGGGAGCACTTAAAATGTGAAATAATCATTTCACTACACGACAAACTCTGAACTTTATTCATTCATTAGGCCTAATAGTTTCATATTGCTGTACTATATACTCCAACATCACTGGCGCATGGTAACAACCAACTGACTGCAGACCATTTTCGGTCACACATTACTCTCCATAACACAGCACCCCCTAGTTCCGTCACGTCTGGATAGCTAATTTATATAATCATAGAGATACAACACAAGTATTTACGATACTTTTTCTTGATAGTTTTTGTATCCCTCGCAAATAGAAATACATTTGAATTGGCAAGTTATAGTTGATTACGATCTGCAGTAAACAGGTACACAAACATAAGTTTGCTAGCTGGAGTGTGCAGCAAAGAGTACTACAGCGAATGTCCATAGCAATGTATTGTGCGCATGCTGAATTGCCCTGCGGGCATAATCCAGCAATCGTTTTACAACCAAATTAATTATCAAGGTCATTAAATAGTCATCACTGATCGTGCCTTAGGGTTTGCGGTAAATAGGATCAATTATTGTTTGGTCTTGCTGTGTTGTGACTCCTTTTCTTTCTCTATGATAGAAGTGATGTTTTGGCCTACCTGATTTGTTATCGTACTGAATACCCAGTACGTTCCCAAATATTTGCAAGAACTTCATAGTCATTCTGCTTTTAAACCTTGAGACCATTGTTTTTATATTATGGGCACTGGGTAGTTTGTTCACTATTTTAACATAATTTTTAAACCATTGCCTTAATTAAATCTATATATATTTTAAAGCAATTATAAAAGTTGTGTATTAAGTTTTCATGTAAATGTTTTTTTAATTTGGCATTGTTTTTTAGCTGTGACTGTAGTAATATTATAGTATGATGAATCCAATACATTTTTTTGTATAATCAAAATAGATATTGGAAGTAAATTACTGACAATAAACTATTTCTTTTTCTTCAATTCAAGTAAGACAAAGTGGTGGGTGTTTGCTCAAATATTTGGTCCGATAGCTGGTGCTTTTATTGCTGCGATCATCTACATCTTGTTGATCGAAAACAATCATCCAAAACGTGGCATAGCTGCTAGAGAAAGTGATGCAGGTATTCCCCTTTTGGAAGCATATGAATAACAGTAAATACATTAATAAGTTAAACATATACTGTCTACTGTTAGTCTACTATTAAATACAATTGTAGAGTGCAGCTGCTTTAGTTCTGCCACCTAAATTTGTGGCGCCACTGTGTGTGCGTTAAACCATGGATAACCTTCCAGATCATTGCTTTGTAGTTGGTTGTGGAAACGATTTGTTGCAGTGGGAACGGTTTGGTTTCCCAACCTTGAGGTCGGGGTGTCAATCCCTCGCTGTGCGTTTGCTTGTGTCCTTGCGCAAGCCACTTCATCTGCATTGCTTCTCCCACCCAGGAGTATAAATGGGTACCTGGTGGGGTTGCCTTCTCCTGCTCTGATTACCAGCAGCAACACTTAAAGCATGTGGACCCAATGACCAGGGAAAAGAAGTGCACTTTATAACCTCAAGGAAGAGGCACATTATACATGCCCATACCAGTACCGGAGGGCACCATCATTTGGATGAGACATTTAAGCCGTCTCAACAATATAGTTGCTGAATTTTCAATTTGATGGAGGTAGCAACTTAACAGAATAGTTTCTGTGATTTGATATTATAATCTTGGCAAATAAAATTCAATATTTGGTTTGTTTTCAATTTAAAAATTGAATTAGAAAATATTTTTTGTCTAAAATTTACAAATACATTAATGATATGGCTCCCATATTCTAGTCTTAAAAGTCTGTAAACCCATCAAAGTATAATGCTCTAGGTAAATTATTTATGAGCAATGTAATGTATTATTTTAATATTTGAGGAGTTTTTTTATCAGACAGTATATGTTTAATTTCCAATAATTCATAGAAATTACATAGTTTAATTGATTAAATTATATATTATTGATTATGATTACATTAAATTAACATTTGAATATTACTTCTTTTCATTTTAATAACATAACATAATGAAAATATGTTAAATTTTTTTTTTAACTTTAACGGCTGATTTTGGACAGCATGCGCATTACATATCTTGAGGCTATGGTCAGACTTAAGTGATCACCACACACAACTAACACCGGTCTTGACATACAAATTTTGACCAGCACTTGCAAATTATTGATGGCTGGCGTAACTTAGTGGCATTGCACATTACTGGTGTCTACTTCGCCAAGAGCACAAGTTAACACCACTTTATTAGTAGAACTTGTGTCTCAACATAGCCTAAATTAACAGTGGTGGAGATTCAATAATCTTCTAATTTCTATAGCAAAGGGACATACCGGGAATACCTAATAATTTTAAAGTTCGTAGATCCTGTTATTTGTTTAATGTTTTGTTTAAACCTGTGGAGAGTTACTTGATCTGAATCAAATATATGATAGATATGGCCCTTCCTATTGAATCTCCATTATTGTACTGCATATTATAGTTTAAAAGTATATCAACACTATCAGGTTTTCTGTGGCAGAATGATGTGATTTGCAAATTGATGTGCCATGACATCACCATGCTTATGTACTGTAATTGGTAAATCATTGATGTTTGTCACAGAAAACTTTTGGCTGGACAAAGCTTGAAAGAAAGTTGCATTTGTGGTCTGATCAACTGTATCATTCATTTAAAAAGAGAGGTTTTGCTACAAAATGTGCTAACAGACTTGCACCCTTTGTCAGCCCTTGGTTAAAATGCAAGCCTAGTACGATATCCTTTCCAGATCATACTTTGCCAAAACTTAGATATCAGCAGCAAAATCAGACTTATAAATGAAAATCATTAAAAAATTAGTATAAAGTTCATAAAAATATTTTTAAAAACTATTTGAAAACAATAATCTGTATCCCTGCATATTGCATGATATAAAAAAATTGGGGTTGCATGAGCATTATTTAAACTGTGTCAGTGCATGTTAAGCACAGTAGGGCTTCAACTGTTATGTAGTGGTTAGACCATTCCATTTTACCGACAAATCATCACAGTCATCTCTACTCATCATGAAATGCATTCCGCTCAGAAGATTGGTTGCCTTGAACTGTTAGAAGGCACTCAGATTTAAGTCCTCAACCTTTAATAATTTTATCAAACTGAAGGTACTTAACATTTAGTACTAGTCTTTTCTTTGGAATAGATTTCATGTTGGGATCATCGTTGTTCATACACTAATTAGATTTCTAAGTTTAAAAAAAAAATAAAACAAACGTTATTAATTTAATTTCATTTGTTAAATTTCTAACATTTTTTTGTATTTCTTGATAGCCTATATTTAATCTTTTAATCATCTTGAAGTTGTTTAATATTGGCCTATATTTAATTAATTATTTAAAATCTCTATTGTTTGTACATTATGTATTTGTTTATTGTGTGTTTCATGTGGGTAATTCGGATTCATTTGGCTTTTTATTTGGGTAATTCTTTTCCTTTTGGGTATCATTTGGGTATTTCAGAGCGTCTAGAAGTGCTAAATCCTGAACTCCCTTGCCTGACCAATACCTAATTGCTTCCGCTGCCCCTGCCATTGCATCCATAATCAATGCTTGAAAAATGCTTACCGTTAGACAGAAGTTATAAAGAAGTTTTTAAATGAAAGACACCCGCAGTGGCTTCAGCAAACACCTCAACAATGCTCATGCAGCAGCTGAAACGTAAACGTTGGTTTGATAATGATAATATAATTGGGGAATTTTCCCTATGTTCTATACAAATACATAGGGTACAAACTAGTTTTTATGGACAACTTTTTTACAATAAAATCTAAAAAAGTTTTATTAAGTTGTTTTCATATTATTTTAAAATTGTTACTCAAGCATTTCCCTATCGTGTATGTACTTGTGAGAAAAATTGTGACGTAGGCGCTGTAGAGCCCTATTTTAATCCAGTACAGTACCATACTGTATATATCTCACCACATTCCGTTTTTGTTCACAAGAGGACAGGCATTGCTTTGACCACTAATAAGTATTTATTATTATTATTAATTATTATTATTATTATTATTATTATTATTATTATTATATAAATTATAGTATTGTTACTATCATCTTTATTATCAGGCATACTTTAAATATTTAAAATCATCTTTTTATCATTAATAATATAATAATTATGTATATGCAGGTGAGGAACATTATCTTGCAGCACCGCACAGGAGTTCAAGTGAGCATGAGTCGTAAGAGACAAAGTAATTAAACTATATTGTTTTCAGAGCCTGTAGTAGTCTATAGTCCAATCATACAGACCATTTCTTTCATAAATTAGTATTTTACATGTGTTCAATAATCATAATTGTACACAAATACAAAAATAGAGCAAAATAGTAGAGGAATGTGAGAAACCATAAAGTGTTTGGCATACCATTTTATAGTTATAGATTATTAATTAATTCAGCTGTAACTGTTTATTATCGTCTTGATGTGACTTTAACTAGCTGTATTTTTACCACCCTCTCAGAACGGCAGTCAATATTAAATATTTTGGAATTTCCAGTTTATTTAGAGAATGAAATTTTACTATCATTTTATAAGGGTAAACATATACGAATTGTAAACAATGATACTACTGTAGATAGGGACAATAGCAAAGAATGAAGAAACTATCTTTGATTTGAAATCTTATTTTGTGTTTATTTTGTAAATTATCAACATTAATCACTGGGAGAGCCTACTCTTTTTGTGAGCTTATATTAAGCTTTCTTTGACCTAATTTTATTGAATTATTTATTGCTTATAGTCCTGTGTGCATGTAGTTTGATTGTTATATATAATAAGTAAAAGGAATAAAGAACAGAAAAGGTAGGCTAGAGAAAGATTATCCTAAGAAAGGTGAGAATGTTTAAGGGATTAGGAGAAAAAGACTAGGGAATGAGGAAACTGAAGGTAATGAAAGAAACTGTTAAGAGGAAAGGGGAGAATGCTTGGAAAATATTGTGAAGAAGGATATAGAGGAAGGGATCTCTTACATTTGTTTATCTTTTCGACGTCATCAACTGTTGACAGTGCAATGCTTCTGCAGCTTTCATTGGTGATCCGCTTAACGAGCGGATCACCTCTTGTTATTGTCAGAGATCTTTTTATTCTTTCTTTCTGGCGATTCTGAATGGACATGCCATATATAATTGCTCATTGATCAGGAACTGTTAGAGCGCCCATCACCAAATTTAAAAGGGAAGGTTCTTTACATCATAATGTAGCTTTAGCATGATTTGAAGAAAATAAAGATTTATATATATATATTTTTTTTATTCAAATGTGAACTTTCTAAGCATTTATTTAGAAAGTTATAGAGCTACTCATAGCTTTAAAATGACACCAAAATTAAGTCAATAGGTACTATTGAGTTGATATGATCAGTCGCAGGGTATCGCTAATTAGCTGAAACTTCGTTAGCATGTATCTCGCTAATTATGAGGCTAGATAAAATGTTTTTCATTTCTGATTTTTTCTCATGGGTCCCAACCACATACTAAAATTTGAACAAAATCCAAGGGATTGACCATTTTTTTTTTGGTTGACTTGAAATGGAATTTCCTTATTTTCATTAATACAAGTATTACAAAAGTTTGCTGGAGCGTTTCTGTAAGTACCTGTCTAATTTCAAGAGTTTCACTTCGGAAGTTATTTGCATAATAGCTGCAGAATTCTCTAGTGCGAATCAAGTTTACTAGCATTGCTTGTGCTTGCTAACACATCTACAGTATTACTGCTTCCCTACATTGAATGCGGATTCTGTAATTAGTGTTTAAACTGTTGGATGTTTGAATAATAAAATACAAAAATAAATGAAATACAAGAAACCTAGATTAGGCCACTGTAGTGCATATATTCTTTGCTCCATTTAACTAACTTAAGCAAGGTTTACACTACTATCACACTTTAAACTCAAGTGCTAGAAATTTGACACAATGCAAGTAGCAGCTGTTCAACTATTTTCTCTTTTCCCTTCTTTTGAAAAAGTTCTGCTGTGTTGGGGTGTATATGTCAATTGTTGCAATGTTTGATTTTTATGACAATGGACCTTTTCGCTTAGATATTGTTGCTAAGGTTCCAAAAAGCAATAGGGTAAATGTACGTAAACATGCGTTTGTTTTACAAAACATTTGTTTGTAGGACGTACGTATTCATAGCCTTACTCTGATTGGTCAGTTGTTGGGTTTGATTGACACTCCAGAGAGGCCCCTTGTATCATTGTAGACATTTATGACAATCATAGAGGCATTTATGACAATTACCTTTACGCATTTAATCTTGATTAATTTACTCTAAAATTCGAACCTGCTGACTAGCATAGACCTAGCATTCTTCGTTCTTGTGTCAGATATATCTAAAGTGTTCTAGTAGTGTAAACCAATCTTTCTTTCAAAGCCCAAAATTTATCATATATATACACATACATATATATATGTATATATATATATATATAATAGGTTGACTTTATAGACATAAAATATTTTAATTGGAATATTTCAAGGATGATTGAAAAATATTTAAATCGTTTATGATATGCATATTTTAAGGGCACAGGAGAAGCACAGGATTTGAGGGCTCAAAATATTTGATTAATGTTAATATAAGAATTACAGACATAAAATTTCTTTAATACTACTGACATAAATAACAATAATTAATGAAGTTGTCTTTATCTGGCACAAATGTGTTTTGGCTTATGTGCGCTATGCTTGGATGGCCTACTGATAGATTTTTTTAAAAACCAATATTCTTTCTATTGTCTTTATGCATGCATTGACTTGTACATTACAAACCATTTTGGATCACTTTACATTTTCTCACTTTGTTTTCATGCATTCTTCAACATTTTCACAATTGGAATTTTGGGGTTTATTTTCCAGGTTTTACCTAACATATTTTTTAACTAAAATTATTTCCTTCTAATATTTAAATTACTTAATAATTAATTTAATAATTAACACAATTAATTTATAAAATGTGTCGCAAAATAATAAGTCTATGAAATCATAGACCAGTAATCTAAATGTATATTATCATTTATTTCAGAATTGTTGAGTGTCGCTGGTGTTAGCTATGGAAGCGCTGGTAACTGATCAATTTCAAAACAATCATTAAAAATCCATTTTACAAAATTTCATTTCATGCTTGAATTTTAAGCCTTAATTTTGTTATTGCATTGATAGAATCAGTTTACCAGATGGTAAAAATATTGTTTAAACAAAACGCCATAGAGGAGTTATTCAGTGTTCAGTAGTTGGTTAATATCTGTGTAGTACAAAAATGTAACCGCCAAAGAAATGATGTAGAAATGGCAATGAACAGTAGTCATACTGTAATGAATTATCGTTTTTACATAGCTTACAAGGTTATAGATCAGAAACAGAAAGTTGTTTTCAAAGTTTATGTAATTATGTTAATACTACGAAACAGAGATTTATACAGTAGTTTTCCACGGGTTTTTCTATTTTTTTGTGTTTTTAAATCTATGATAAATTAATTGGACTGAATTGATAACAATGGACATGTAGACCAAGAGTGAAGTGTTCCAGGTTTTTGCCAATGCCTATTTCCATAAATTCCATTAATAATTTAAAATCCTATAAATCATTGGTCTCATAATCTTGTTTAGAGCTGCATATGTTGATCCTGGCCAACCTTTATAACAAAAAATGGATATAAGTCAATCTTGATAACTATACCTACTTCATAGCTCTACAATAGTTTCAATTATATCCATGTATACCACATGTACATTTATATTAGGCCTATATTGTATGTGCACATCATCATTTTTCATTTTCTATTGTCAGCTTTATTCAGATTAATTTTATTTATGGACCTTCTATTTTTATGTATATTTATCTGATATATTTATATTTTATTTTTCGGAAAGATACACTTTATTATTTTAATTTTTTTGTTTTTCTTTATCCTTAATTTATATTTTTATTTATCTAACATATTTTCTTTATCTGTCTGAAAGATATTTTGGCTTTTGATATTTATTAATGTTTTAACCTGATTTATATATATTTTGCTTGTGTCTGATATATTAGAGATACACCAAGTGTAATACACGTCATGTTAATGTTTAAATTGTATTCAGATACATTTCCTTGCATCTGATATCTTGAAGATATTTTGTATTAATTGAGAATAAAATTCATTATTTATAGTGAAGTTGTATATCAAACCGTAGGTAGACATACAAAACTTGTACTGTATCAAATGTCTGATGTATATACATACCTGTAGTACTATAGCACACTTGTTATCAATGTTATATTTTAGATACATTTTCTTCTTCCTACTATTTTAAAGATATTCCTACTGTAATACAATTTTTAAATATTTAATTGTTCGTATGCACCTAACTTTTAGCTAATAGAACTATGAGATAGGACTGTGTCAATTGTACGCTTTTTAATGTTTGAACTGTATTTGAATATATAATATATATTCAAATACAAATATATTACATGTATCAATATCTTAAAGATATTTATAATATCAAGAATAAAATTCAATATAGTATAATTATGTGAAGTTGTTAAATGTATGTTTTATTGTATTTGGAGATCATTAAAATGTTCTTGTACATTAAAAATGGTTGATTTAAATTAGGCTTATATCACCTACGCCAAACTTTGTAGTAATTTTGAGTTTGAAAGTGCAACCATTGGGCCTGGGTACGATTATGGATGCTGGGCCTTTGGGACCTTTTCCTGTACTATGTAAAATGATTAAAATATTTTCTCACAAGGCCACATGAAATTATTTTAATTATAAGCGCATAAAAAAGTATTAGGCCTAATACTAATGGTAGAATAAAATTAACATATGTTTTGTATATGAAAGTCCTGTTTTATTGTGATCATTCTCAAAACAATTAATGTTATTAATTTTGTTAGTTTTTTTTTTTTCATTATTTGAACTCATTAACGGACTGATACGGTAACGGTCGTGTGCTTCTATTGTGTCTTCCAAATAATATCCTCCTGTTGCGCTTTGACGTACTCGACCGAAAAAGTCAGAAGAGAAACAACGTAACACCTTATATCGTTCCTTTCCGTCTGTCAACCGGCAGCCAGCTATTTGTTTTTCACACATGCCATAATAATGGACATACAGAAAGTAACCTGGTCAACGTGAAGAAAAAATAACTAAGAATAATAGTTAGACCTTATTTCGAACTATTGAATAGGCATATAGTCTATAATATTAATAGAATGATGATTTTTATGGCGAATACGACGGTGATGGTAATGATTGTGATAACAAGAGCAATTTTGTAGTAGTAGTAGTAATAGATAATAATAACAATAACATGAATAATAACAATAATACCGATATGAATTATAAAATAATTATAATATATGCATACCAGTCAAAAATATTATGTTAACGTAGATGAGTCCTATAAATTATCCTCTACGGTTCCATGCCTGATAAGCGGACCAATACCATTTCAAATGAAATGGGTCATTAATTTTAATGAGATAAAACACGTAGATACCGAACCAATAATACATAAATTACTTCCGTACATTTAAACAAATATTATATAATGTATTTGTTTTACCCAAAATTTATATTTGTTCTTAAAAGGACTTAACATTTATTTATTCATATTATTCATTCATTTATTCAATTCAAGTCAATTCAGTTCAATTCAAGTAATATTTACTTCACACAACAAAACAGTAACGCATGACATATATACAATAACTTTGAAGTGAAATAGGCTATTGTGAAAACTCATTCGTTCGTTCGTTCGTTCATTCATTTATACACCACACTTTTATATTAGTGGCAAATACAGAAACTTTAGCTTGGTTTCCATACAATCTCTACACGCCGAAGGCTTTGGATAATGTTGATTGGTAGGTAGATATGGCCTTCATGGAAACCTGCACAAAATAGTTTGAGAACTTGCCTAAATAAAAGGCATTCACTCAATCGCAGATATGATAGTATAATACATACTCCAAATATCGAAATGCACGTCATCGTGTCGGGATTCAATATTTTTAACATTGATTATGTCATCAACAATCGCGGTTCAAATATAAAAGGTGATCACACATTGCGCAAAGACCGAGTGGTTAAACTAATACTAATGTATTTATTGGATGAAAACAGGGCCCCGCCCGCCAGAGGCAAGGTCAAAGTACAATACCTTTACATTGTGCTTAGTTGAAGTAAAAATCCGCAACACAAAACTGTAATCTTTTTAAAATAAAAACAAGCATAGGGCATAACTACCAAAATGGGTTTGCGGTACGAAAAACATTTTGAACGATTTAGTTGTACAAATTTACCATTGCTGCGAAAATTGTTATCTGAACTCCTTGGGATGTTCGCCTTCGTTGTAAGTTAATTGAATATTTTGTTATATGCCTTACTTGGACAGGCCCACGTCTAGTTGGGGCCACAATCAGTTGTGATTGAATGATTCCCCCCCCCCCCCCGCATTGGTGCCAGGGATTTCCTGGTGGTTGGCGGAAGGGTGATGTTTGAGGGTGGCAGCGTCTTTTTTCTCACTGCCACCTATCTGAACCCCGGGTTCAGATATACGAATCGAGATTCAGCTAAACGATACGAGTTTATCAGGCTTTAAAAGATAGGCCTATCGTAAAATGAAATTGTTATTTATAAAGTTGTATTTTACCCTTGTCGTATCATATAAGCTTATGATTGAATGTTTTTATATACCTCCTGCTTGGGTAGACCAGGGAGTTGGGTAGGCAAATGGCATCTTTATATTCTAAGTTTGCTGAAAGTTTCCCTTAAATAATGTGATGAAACTTTGACGAGAATAATGGAACACTGTTTTTGGTATACGATTTGATTTTCATAAAGCTGTTGTTTTTGTTTTCAGTAGCCTTATATTATACGGTTCCACTACCTTGAAATGTGTTCGTGCTATAATCTGCGCAATCCGAATAATGTTTACCGAGTATGGCTCAATGTTATACCTGAAAAGTGCATCAAGTTTATAATGTTTTTTTTATATATAGTTATACAAATACGATATACGATGAATACGTATCTCCATGGGCGTCGATCGGTGGGGACAGGGGAACGCGTCCCCCCCCCACTTTTCAAAGTAGGGGGACATCATATCGATTGCCCCCCCCCCCCCACTTTTCACCAATGTTCTATAATTAAAACCCCACTTATAAAAGCGAATGGAAAGAATAACAATTACGCATGACTCATGAATTTTGTCTGTTCACTTTTCTATGTGCGGTACGTATTTTTCGGACCAAAACCGAGTAAAAACGTAATTGTTTATACATTTCATAACCATCTCAAAAAACCACTAGATCGGTTAAATTTATTGTGAAAACAATGTACTGAACGTTGTTAAAATTGGAAGCATGTATACTTATTAGGCCAATATTTTTACAAACTCAAAAGTGCACAATTTCTACTATAAACGATTTATTCCTTTTGTATATTATTATGACCCGTACGTATATACTAGGGTTTTTATAATTCCTTCATACATATGATTACTGTTTTTCCTAATTTCAAAAAATCATAGGTCGTCAATTGAATTTCATATAACCATTATTAAACAATAATTATACAGCCTTTGACACGGATATGTCTATCTATTCCGATTAAGTGATAGGCCTACCAAAAGTTTACAAACTCCAGTGTTACGAAATCTCGCAATGACTTCATAATAATCAGTGGCGGATTCGATTAAGTGGGGCCGAGCCGACCATAAATTTTTCAAAATTATTTTTAAAAAAAGGAAAAAACAAAGTAAATTATAGTTAGAATTAAGGTCTGAGAGTGCCATTTCCGGCAATCTAGAGGTGTCCTAATCATAATTTTTTTTTCACTCAGCCCCAACCATGGTGGGGCTGAGGTGCTCTACTTTCCCAACGTACAAGTCCCTCCCTGTCCCCCCCTCTAATTTGCTTTCCTGGAGCCACCACTAATAATAATACATTAAGAAATCACCTTTATGTTTGTGAAATCAAAATGTTAACTAATGTTTTGCGTGCTCCCTATCTCCCTAGTCCTGTTTGATCGTAAATTAGACGGTATTATTTCCACTCACAATAGTTTGGTCGCAATAACTTACACAAAAGCAAAATTCAAAAAGAGGTAAAAAGCAAAAACCTCTTGATTGATTTTAAAAGTACTGTACATGCAAAAGACTAAATTAATGACTGTTTTAAGTTAATCTTATTTGTTTTTTGCATAGTTCGAATTTTGAATACGTTACAAGCTAATCAGTAGATAATAAATCATTATTTTTATGAATATTAATTTGCACGAAATATATAAGCGGGCATAATTATGAGTAAAAGGTTAATTTAAAAAAACTTTTTATGATGGGAATTTCAGTGGCAGATTCAAAGGGGCCCAGCCGCGCCATCATTCATAATTTTTTTTTTTTTTTTTTAACTTAAAATTTTAGAAAAGTTAAAATTATATTCAAATTCAGTCTGAGAGTGCCATTTCCGACCAACTAGAGATGCCATAATAATAAATTTTCTTCAACCATGGTGGGGCTGAGGTTTTAGTCCAGCTACACTCTCCATCTGTAAAAGTCCCTCTCTGGGCCCATCTCTATTTCAAATTACTGGATATTTTGAAAATTGCGTATGGAAATAAACGTTAATTGCATTGCTTAAAATCAATTAAAAGGCTATATGCGCCAGAGCTTCCGGGGGCTTCGCCCCCTGTTCCCCAACCAAGGCTTGGTCCTACGGCGCAAGGCTTTATTTTTCATTTCGTTCCCCCCCCCACCCCCACTTTCAACCACGGATCGACGCCCTTGCGTATCTCCATTAGTCTGCTGGTAACTTATCAAACTGAGATTGTACATATTCATGTGCATACTCATTCATTTATTTATTTAGAACTTAAGTTCTATATATTCTATTGTTGTGCAGACATATCAAACATATTTATCAAATTATAAACTGTTTCCATGAAAAAAATATCCTTATCGTCACCGTCATTATTTTTTTACTGACGTACTTCGACCTGCCTGGCTGTTTGTCGTCGATTACAGTTGTGTACACATGTACGATAAGCGGCCAGTCATGGGATTAAAAGTCAACTACCGGCACATAACGCACAACAATAAAACCAAAATTATAGCCTAGGCCTATGTTCTATAGGCCAGAAGAATTATGTAGTCGACATCAGAGTCGTTTGCACTGCAAATAAAAAATATGAACAGGTACTGACTATTTACCACTTTTTCCCAATTATATTGTACTGTATATTTGAACTTTTGATACAATTTGTTTTTATGCCAAAAGGCTTTTGTTCAATTGCATTGCACAAAAACACTATGCACTGCTTTTTGCCCAAACATGCCAAGCTATTAAAAAAAAAAGAATGTTTTAATCATGTCAAAACGGCTAGATAATGCGATAGAAGCGAAATATGAAATAAAAGAAAGAATTTAAAGATGGATGTAATTCGATTGAATGTCTTCGGTGTAAAACACAACATAGATGGCCCACGAAGTTCAATACATCAAGAGATAATTCCCTGTACTTTTCTGCGTATTTTTGGCCCCTGGTTTTTAATTAATTTATTGAAAGGCCAAAATAGTTTTAGAGTTGGTCTCACGGGCCAAATATAATCTTTGGAGGGTCGCTTTACCTATGATTGATCCTAATAATAAAGCCCAGGTTTAGAGTGTAGACACACTTTTTTTAAATGCAACTAGCATGAACATTAATTTTACCTATAACGTTTGGTAAACTATTTCCGCATTGTTCGCGATGGCCTTTGTGTTTTTATGAGAACTTTTCTTGGTACAAGTTTTTTATTAACAATGAAAATGAAGTTCGAACACTACTGTACTGATAAAACACAGTGAAAAAAATTTGGCGGCACATATAGTCGGTGTATATGTGCGTAGGCCTATATTCTATTTATTGCCTATTTATACTATTATAGCTTGCACAGTTTCGAAACCAAGTTGTTTTCCCATAAAGTTGTTATGACAGGGTTGAATTTTTGTCTTCATCTTGTCGAATGATTATAACTAAACGTTGAATGTTTAGTACCCGCGGGCCAAATTTAACCCGCAAAATAATTTAATTTGACACGCTGAAAAAAAAGAAATATTTAAAACAAATTAATAATATAATAATGGTCGACTTACAAAGCGCATATTGTGGACACATCTATGCGCTTGACATGAACATGAAAGCAAAACGGACCAAGAAAGTAATACTTAAACCATAAAGACGTGCTAATCCTACTCCTTAAACTAAGCATTTAACCACGTTTTTATTCGATAAATTCAAAGTAAAGACAAAAACTTCAGGGAAAACAGCTTAGTTTCGAAACTCAGCAAGATATAATAGGCCTTATGTGTCGCTAAGTTTTGTCTCTGGTTTCTTCTGTACACTGTATTTCGTAAATAGCGTTTGAACTTTAGATTGTAATAAAAATAAAAACGTGTACCAAGAACAGTGATCATAAAAATATAAAGGACATCGCTTACAATGCGGAAAATAGTTACCAAATGTTACAGGCAATACTAATATTTGTTATTCCATTAAAAAATTGTGTCGATACTCTAAACCTGGCTTTATTATTGGAATCAATCATATTACTAATGTGACCCTCCAAATCTTAAACTGATGACACGTTCCCCAGAATTGAATCAATTAAAAACGACTGCTTCCACTCTTTGGCCAGTGAGATCAACTCTAAAAATATTTTGGCCCTTCAAACAAGTGAATTAAAAACGGTCCCTATGTCAATAAATTACCTTTGCAGTTTATAGCAACTGAAACAGCCGTCAATACGCGATATTCTACAAACCAGAATCTATCATAGCGACATGTAGTAAGTGACAAATATGTATTGATGATACCAAAGCATACCACATGTCATTGAATAAAGTACATTAACGAACATTATATTTGCAGTTAATAGCAAGTAGTACGGTTGCCAGTGTAACATTTAACAAGGATTCCAGCGACGTTTTCACAAATTCTACCTATGATTCCAGTGAAATCTTGTACATCAACGTTGGAATTGCTTTCGGCTACACCATTGGCTTGTACACCTGTATTGAAAATGGTATGAAAATTAGATGTACCGTATTATACATCAACAGGGGCGGATCCAGATTTGTCCGAAAAGGGAAGGGTGATCAAGAGACAAACAATACCCGGGGTGGGGTCTCCAGGAAAATGTTTGTTTCTGAACGACCGGAAATAACCTCTGCTGCGTTTTGGACGATCAATAACTTTCTTTTTTTTTCAACTTTCCAAAAGGGGGCTAAGGCCGTCCCCACCCCGAAATCCACGCCTGATCAAGTAGTTAAACTAAATCACTGAAATTGTTTCAACTCTCCCGATTTGGTTTTCCGTTGTACTAAGGCGATATTTTCAACACAGTTCCATGATGGGCGATCAGGTGCCCCTCAAAAGCCAACCATTGTGTCCCAAATTTGAAGGACCGTAGATTGGAATGTCTGGCAAAATGCATGCGTCTTATCTTGCACGCATGGCTCAATATAGATAACTTTTTAAATATTTTTTAGCGTAGCACCGGATCTACGTTTAAGACAGTTTGGGTTTGTTGTTGTTGCAGTTGGCTATTTAAATCTAGCACTGACTGTATTGTTCTGGTGCTTTGGTAAAATGAAGTGGAATGATATGGTGGTTTACCTGTCGGCACAATTTATAGGGGCAATGTTGGCTGAAGCGTGTATTTATGGTCTATATTGCGGTAAGTATTCATATTCAACAGCAAAATAATCTTCACCACGAATTCATGACCATTATCATCATTATTCTGTCATCTCAAATTACAAAATCATTATCAACCAAATGTTGATGATTGATGGTGATGATAATGGTGCAGACGATAATTATGATGATGATGGTGATGCTGACGATGGTTATGATGAAGATGATGATGCTGACGATGATTATGATGGTGGTGACGACGATGTTGATAATGATAATGATTTTGATGATGGTGACGGTGACGAGAAAACTATTATGGTAGTGATGACAATGCCATTTATTATCAGGCTAGAAAACAGGTGTTGTGTTGCCCAGTGACATTTTAAACTCATGGTTGTTCTACAGGCATTTTTTGAGTATAGAGGGATAGGCAAAATTCAACCACCATACAAAAAAAAAAAGAATTTTCGTTAAGGGTCTATGCTGATGCGAGAACAACATCGTAAGTTCATACCCAAACACCGTTGTTATTCATTTATTTCTATATATATAGAAATAAATGAATAACAACGGTGTTTGGGTATGAACTTAAGATGTTGTTCTCGCTATATAGAAATAAATGAATAACAACGGTGTTTGGGTATGAACTTAAGATGTTGTTCTCGCATCAGCATAGACCCTTAACGAAAATTTATTCTGGATAAATCATTTGGCTTATTTATTGAGGCTTGCCTCTATAGTTTAGTTTTGGCCTTCCTGTTTACTTGTTTAGGATGTTTATTCTAATCTCACCCAGCCTATTGTTTCCAATCATGCTTGCATGAAATTCTCACTTTATACCATCTAGCTTTTTCTACCCTCACTCACTCGCCACTGAGGAAGGACTAGTGTTGTCCGAAAG
>NW_022699253.1:466226-474428 GCF_011630105.1 Anneissia japonica | reverse complement strand
ATATTATGATACGTGTTATCGCTGAGGAAGAGCACAGGCGTGCTCGAAATATTCGAAATAAACGATTATCTTATGTGTATTATGTCAACGTATACGACTCTACTTTGTGCATTCGTACTCATTTTGATCATATTGATCCCTGTGTATTTGCCATGCATCAAGGACTATAGTGTTTTTTAATGCGCTTGAAGAAATATTGTAGAAGTATAATTTATACAATTTGGATGAATATAAAAGCTCTCTTACTTCTTTTTTTCAATTTTCTCCAAAAGATGAAATTGAACAATTTAAAGATAATCCAATGACGAGCCTTATATTCAGTTCATCTGGAAATAGTGACCCGTTTATGCTAGCTGCCTTTGAACAGGTACTATATGAACATTATTACAATGTAGAGACTTATGATCATACAATCTTATATTACAATAATTATGAAGCACTAAACCATCAATTTGTATTACGAGCCTAGAAAAATACATGTAATTGCTGACATTAAACTAAATACAGTGGCAGTGCCAGAACTGATAAAGGGACGTAAGCCCTTGCTTGGACAAGTATAACCCCTTACCATCAACCAAAACATTTTTTTCTTTAAAAAAAAGTTTTTTGTGGGACAATACGTGCTAAAACGTCTTAGACCAAATGTCTTTTTTTTTTTCTTTCTGGGACCCCAGCTTATCTCTAGACCGCACTGGTCTCCATTGGAAATTGTCAGACCACCTGTCATTTTGTGTATTTATCTATATTATAAATTAAAATTATTATTATTATTATTATTGTTGTTGTTGTTGTTGTCGTTGTCATTGTCGTTGTCGTCGTCGTCGTTGTTGTTATTATTATTAGGCCTATTATTTTTATTGTTATCGTTATTATTATTATTTTTATTATTATTCTTATCAACATTATCATTATTATAATATTATTATTGTTATTATCAACATTATCATTATCATTATTATTCATATTATTATTGTTATTATCAACATTATCATTATCATTATTATTACTAGTATATTATTAGTGACAGTTTAAAATGTTAAGATAAATACAAAAAAAAAGATTTAATTGTGTTTGCAAATACACATGTTAAACTCTGTACCACAAACCGTAGCTAGAGCCAATGGAGCAGTAGCAGTAGTTAGTTTGTTCCTAAAGGGGAACACTCAGTCAGCTCTGATTGTGGGCTGTCACTCTATACTATCATCAGAGCCCTAGACTTTTGATATTTGCTCTATTTGAGAATGCTTAATCAAGTCAAATGTATTTTGGTAAATCTTTAAATCATTCTACATAAGTGTTATAAAAGGGTATGACGCGCTCATTGTTAAAGTATTGGGCAACATTCAGTGTTTTCAATACAGCTATAGGCCTATTAGATTGTATGTTTGCTAATGTAATCTTATCCAACAGGCAGGAATTTCGTGATGTCTTGAGTTTCTGTACTGTAGTGTGGTTTGAAATGGCTAATTTTATGTTTTTTTTTAAGTTCCTGAAAACAATGGTGTTCACCATTGGTGTCATGGCAGTAATTGACGAACATAAAGATAAGCAGGAAGACTACCCACTCAACACCATCAAACCATCCAAGAGTTTTGAGCCTCTCATGATTGGGTTGGTTGTATTTATGGTAGGAATCGCTTTCAGTCACTATGCACGTTTCTATTTCAACCCACTCCAAGATCTTAGTGGTTTAATATTCGTAGCAGTTGCTAGCTTAAGGTAAGTGCCTATCAAGGGAATGATGATATACTGTATAATTAACATGATATGGGAGACGCTGTTTCTCAACCAGTCTTCTGGATTATTCTGTAGACAGATATCTGTGCTTGGACCCCAGTGGTTTACAATTTACATATATCCAATCCGAGACATCATCAGCAATCTATCTTACCATGTTTTTATGCTGACGACACTGATTTACCTTTCATTTAAGCCTATACAGTAATACAAAGTCATATCTCTCTAAAATCATTTGAAAATTGTATTTCTGAGTTGCGTACTTGGATGAAACAAAACTTTCTTCTGGATCTTTATCATTAAACCTTTGAGATGGCTTTTGGAGCGATAATAAATTGAATTGATTATTAATACCATTGAGAAATGATATACGGTACTGCACTTCAATACATAACTTAGGATTTTTTTCATTGATGTCATGTATATTCTAATACTGCATGCCAAATTTTTGTAGGGCATCATGGAGCACAGAATATAGGCTTTCTTAAGAAAACGTTTCATTTCTTTGCGTAAAACGCCATTACCCAGTGTCTTACATCGGCAAATGTTCTCCTTATCGCTCATGGCTGGGTCGCAGATCCAAGGCTAAACCATGGATTTTTTACATCTTCCTGGATAAACCATACCCACTATAAGCTAAATTAAAGAATCCATGACATTCTTTAAAAAGAGCAGGGGCTTTTTCGCGGTGAACTGATACAGTCCCTGCTGAAGATGAGAGGCGTGATCGGATTGACAGCAAAACCACCACATTGATTCTGAAGGGAAATCCTCTGACTTTCTGGCGTAATTTCACTTAGCACAACTTACTTTATGGGTCTAGACTAGCATTAATTGCAATTGTTTATCGTATATACAATCAAATAATGATAAATACAAAATATTAACAGATGTTTTGGTTAATTGAAATAAATATTGAAAATTGAAAGAAAACTGATATAAAATATTTCTTTTCTATTTAAGAATAAGCATGATGTGGTTGATTGGTCAACTGATTGTACCTTTGGTGGGTTGTTTTATTGGTGCATTAATCTACATATCAGTTATTGAAAACAATCATCAGAAACCTGTTGTCGAATCTACCAGAGAGGGTGAAGGTATATGTATCCCCCTTTTGAATACAATGAATAATGACAGTAATTAACTTTTCATTAATATATTAAAGATATACTTCTACGTTATTCCAAAATGCTTACCCAGGGGAAGGTCCTAATATTATTTTTACTTCAAAGATAGTTTACAGCTTTGAAGTAACTATGCACATTGTCCGGAATTTCATAATAGCCACTTTCGTTTTCTGTCCAGGACTATTTTGCATAAAATTCTTGAAATTGTAAACAATTATGAAAAAATCGTGTCACAAAGGTTTACAAATCACAGGAAACGTTGTTACATTACATTACGGGTGAAAAAAAAAATTGGCATAACGTACGAATCCTGACCTGCGTTGATGCATAGCTGTGGTAACTCTGGTTCATTAATGTAGCTGCACATTGTAATATCCTGCTTTTATTCCAAAGGTCTGTACAGTAGCATCAAGCTTAGTGCATAGAGAAAATTTCTATTTTCTCTATGCTTAGTGTGACAAAATCATGTACGTGTGATGTCATGTCCATATAGTGGAAAATCACTAGTGTTTGTGAAAGAGAGCTGGTTTTGCACTAAGTAAATTTATTGACTGGAATCTAAAACGTTGGTTCATGCGCACGTGCATTCACATTCCTATTGGAGTTGTTCGCTTCAACTAAATCAGTATTTCGAACGGTTTCTACTTTTTGCGAAGTGAAAAAAGTGCGCAACCAATCAGTAGGAAGCCAACCAACGTTTCGATTAGCGCGAATATAATAATAATAATAATAATAATAATAATAATAATAATAATAATAATAATGTTAATAATTAAAAAAAAAAAATAATAATGTTAATAATTAAAAAAATAATAGTAATAAATAAAATATCAGCAAGCGAAAAATGCGCAACCAACCAGAGCTCAGAGAGCGATCACGCTTTCGATTCTCGCGAATAAATTCATGATGATGATTTCATAGGCCTTATACGTCTTAAAACATCTAATGCCCAAAGTGATGTAGCTCTTCGCCTATATAAGACACTTGTGCTTCCCTGTCTATATTATTGTTCCCCGGTTTGGTGGGTGTACCGAATAAAACATATAAAACAGTTGGAATCAGTACAGCGGAGAGCTACTTGCATGATTTTAAGGAAAGGATATTTAGACCAGTCTTATCATGATAGAAGAACTGAGTTAGGCTTACTGTCTGTTGAGAATAGGCGAGACTTTTTGAACATGACATTCATTACAAAGTTACTAATTTCTCCACGATCTGATTTTATGAGGGGTTATGTCGATTTATTTGAAATTAATAATAGACATCAAGATATACTTACCTTCCATCATGCTAAAGCTCGTACTGATGCTCTTAAATACTGTGGGGTAGTTAGATTTCTGAAAACATTTTCTGAACTTAATGTTACTATAAGAAATAATCCTATTGAGGAGCCATTTTTCATGTTTAAACAGAGTTTAAAGGATCATTTTACTGACTTTTAAATTTGCTATTCTGCTTGACGAAATGTACTTGTAAAATTTTAATAATTATGTTGTTTTATTTATTTTTTACTTTCGTTCATTTTAATGTTTAAACTTTTATATTGTTTTGTTGGCAGGGGTTTGGTTAAGCACATCTTTTGATGACAGTTTTTCTAACTTTTGCTTTTCCTTGGCACCCCTGTCCAACTTTTCTGTTTTTGTCGAAAGATTGAAAATAAATAAATAAATAAATAAAATGATGATGATGATGATAATAATAATAATAATAATAATAATAGTAATAATAATAATAGGTGTCCAGCCTTTGCTTATTGCGGCCAGTATACTCGTATCATTTGCTTCAACCGTGAGAGCAGCACTTCTCCAATTTCTTTCATTTACAACCAAAAAGTATAGTACTGTACTATGTTTTCATTTATTACAGAATTGAAGAATGTGCTTGATGATGGAAGTACTGGTAACTTACCAAATCAATAAAACATCCAACCATTGTTTAATGGCCAATTTACACTATATTCCTCGATTTTTTTTAAAATGTTTAACAAAAACCAAATTCTAGACTTTTGCGTTAGTTTATTACATTAATACTATAAAATCAGTTTAACAGATAGTAAAATACTGGCTTAACTCAATGATACATTGTCCCCCATTTTATTTTGTAAATGGTAATTTGTATGCAGATCTTGTTTCTAATGTCAGATATACCTACTGTAACACATTTTTCGATGTCTAAACTATATTTTAGATACATTTTCTTGTCCTACAATACAATATTTTTTAATGATTTAACTGTACGTAGTCATTTAACTTGTATCTAATATCCGAGATATATTCTTTGTCTTTTGCAATACACTCACTTTTTAATGTCTAAAGTGTATTTGGATATAATATTTTTCTTGTATCTTGTATAATATTTTAAAAATATTCTGTAATAAAGAGAATAAAATTAAATAGTTTATAATTTAAGTGTTTTTTTTAAACTTTTGTTTTTGAAATGTATTATGTGGAGCATAGCAAATCCGGGGACCTAGAAACATCAACGGTTCAGCACACACACAGTGGCTACCACCAGATTTATTTAAAATTAAGTTATAGCATTATATTTTCCGTAACCCAGGATGGGACCCTTTCAGGTACTCTCTCTCTAGGTCAGGGAAACCAGGAACTTATCAAGGGTATAGGGGCTTCCCTATATTGACCACACTTTGCCTTTTGTAAAGCGTGTCTATTGATTCCCTTTCTACCAGCTAAACTAACAAAACTATGAAACATAGGACATTACAATACAAACTGTAGTCTTGATTTAAATTAGCAGGACTAAATGCATCCCCTGAAAGCCTTAATCGATGGAGCTCTCACAGTTGCTTCAGGAACCTTGTTCCACTGTTCGGCAGTTCAGGAAAAAACAGTTCTTATGATAGTCTGCAGATGATGTTGAGCTGTGATAAGCAAGACTATTTTCTCTTCTTTTCGAATGTTGATGGCTTTTAGAAGCAAGCCTCATGGTGATTGCAACTTTGACTATAATGGATTTTATAAAACTTGGCAAGACGGGAGTTTGTTCGCCACTCTTTCAGTGTCTCCCACCCCAATCTGTTGAACATTGCTGTTTTGCAATTTGATGAATCAGTTATAGCGCAAGTTAAATGAATACTGTGAAACATTAACCATCCTGTGTCCATAGACAATAACTTTATACGGTCAGGATGCCGTTTACGAAGTATTTACTGAAGAACATCTATAGGCCTACAATATTAAAGTCGTTTGTCCTAACTTTAATTGTTATTTTTAATAAATCATGCAGTCGATAGGAACCTTTTAAAATTGTTTTTTATATTAAGTGTTTTTCCTTTTTATGGTGTTTTAAATCAAAACTTTTAACTTGGGCGATAGAAATATATTTTACACAATGTATTTTAAATGAAGGTTTAATATTTGTTTGTGTATGATAAAAAAACACTAGATAATGCTACGAAGTGCAGGCCAATCTAGCGAAAATTTCCAATTGTATGTTTTATATAATTTGGCCAATAACAGTTTTTGAATTGGAATTTTGAACTTCTAAACATAGAACACTTTAAACCCATATAAATTTATACTTCCGTAAATTAAAAGGAAGTACACTCTTTTAAAGGTTTTTAAATAAATATTATTACAGGGAATTTTTATAAGTTATCAACCTCAGTACACACATGCTATATCTAATTTCTAACGAATTCGTTTTTATGCACGCACCGAAGTGAAAAGTTTAGCCTAATAAATTTTGATATGTATATATTTGTTTTATGTCGTTTGTTTACAATCCTAATATTAACATTGTATTACAGTCTACAATTTATATTATCATTTACATTCATGTCATGTCAGGTCATAATGTAACTTATTGTGATTTGCACTATGCTCTAACCAGGAAAACCAAACTTGGTATGCATTCACACTATGAATTAAATATGTATACAGTAATTGTTTTTCTGTGACTGGTTGATTGCCATGTTTTCAATGATTGGTGGATATAATACTCTCTTCCAATTGTTGCTTTCTTGGATGGATATAATGCGTATCCTATTAATTTCATATTTCAAAACATTTTTTTTGTATATGATCAATTCACAATTCACATGATAGGCCTATTACATCGATCATGCCCCTAACCCAAAAGTATCAAAAATGAATATAATGCCATTTTCCGAATCACGGCAGAATATAGAGTCGTTTGTGTTTATGCTGGCTGGTCAAGCGTTTATACAAACTTATCAAGATTATCTTGCTTCAATGCTGAACACAACTAACCTTATCATTTACAGTAGTTGCCAATCACTGTTAACAAACATGACATACAACAATACGATTTATTTTCAACATACACCTTTAAATCGGTAGCAATCAATAAAGATCATGATAACGATATACAAAGTTAAAACTTAAAACAAACAAAAAATGATTAAAATTGAGAACACAAACCAGTGGGAAATACACAACATAAGTGTTTTTCGTAAAATACACAACAAGCAAACAACAAACAAGCAGTTCTCAATAAATATGAGATGCAAGCCATCATTACAGACTGCAACCAAGTGCATCACTAATGTCACATGTAAACATATTTCACAATTCACATAAGACAAATAAACTGTATAATTTTCAGATGAGAGTAATAAATGCCATCATGATTCTATATTTCGATTTCTTCATCCATCATATCAACATTTTTATAAATTTATGTTCACATTAGTGCTTTTTTTTATCACTCTAAACTGAATTCTGAGTGAGTAGATATGAGATTATATTACAGGGTGCAGAATTAATGCAAGTGAATCGTAAAATTGGCCAGTGGTATTTCAACCGCCTTCCATCCCACCCTACCAGAAAACCATACAGCTTGAATTGTAACTGTCGTTGGGTCTACAGCAATACCGTACCATATACTATTACTATGCTATATTCACCATCAAATTTTTTTTTTTTTCTTCGTTGTTTTCAGTTCTAAAATTAGTCATACTGATTGATTATTTTATTGAATGATCAATGTACATATTAAACAAATATTTATGGAAGTTGTGTTTGAGTAAAATATACGAATTTAAGAAGGAAAAAAGGTCCGAAACGAATTTGTGTAGGGCATACAATGGAATCAGGCCGGCAGCCCCTGAGACTGAGCTGCTTAGTTAGGCCATGGGGGTATAAAAAAGAGGCCTGCTGTAGGGTGACGACAGGTTGATATTTTTCTCGTGATTTTGTATCATTTCAATGAAGATACTGAGTACAACCTAGGACTACACATATACCACTCTTCCCCTTCCCCTCCTCCCCCCCCCACGTCGGACATTCTGGGGTGGCGCCAGGATTTGCTCGACGGGGGGGGGGGGGGGGGGGGCGGGGCGGCCCCCCCCCGGGGG